>NC_072770.1:39169324-39469324 GCF_022539595.1 Amphiprion ocellaris
AGAAAAAGGGAATGTAGAAAATATACACTGTGTAAAATGTAAAGAAAAAAATGAAAATAAAAATCGTATATATAGTAACCAACAATGTAAAAAAAAAATATAACATCTAAAGTGTATAAACGTATAAAAAAGATTGCTAATGTAAAAACTGTTCAGTGTGAAATGTAGAAAAGATATGTAATATAGGCAATATACAGTGCATTTTTTAAAAAAAAAAACATGTGATGTAAAAAAATATACAGTGCAGGAAAATGTAAAAAATCTGTAATTAAAAAAACAGACATTGCAAGAATGGCAAAAATCTGTGTAATGTTCACAAATGTAAATTTGCTGTAATGTCAGAGATATAGTATGAAAAATTGTAAGAAAATGCACGGAAAAAACAGATACAGCAACAAAAAATATAAAACAAACATGTCAAAATATATTAAAAATATTGCTAATGCACATTATGTATGTATGTATGTATTTTCAAAAAAATGTGATGTAAAAAATCTACAGAGTGTAAAACTGTAAATTTAGACTTCCGGTGGACGGCATGATGGAGTCGCTGCTCCTTTTGGCGCTCCTACCTTTATCTCCTCTACTTTACTAGATACTCACAACTAACTATTAAATAAGGGATTGTTACTGGGTAGTCTATTACCCTGACGACACTGAATTGCAAAAATGACTTCTAGATCTGCGAGAAACCAAGAGCAAAAGAAAGAGGATGCCGGCGCTGCTAATCATGGCTAAGCTAAAAGCTAAGCTAGAAGAGCACAAAACATCACTCTCGGCGGAGTTCAATGCTTCTGTCCAGCGATTTGAAACCAAGCTGGACAATATCCGGTCGACTCTTAACAGCCACCATGAGCGAATTACTTCATTGGAAACCACGGCCACAACCTCGAGCGGAGAGATGCTAGATATGGCTGCTAAACTACTAACCGTGATGGAGGACAATGTGAAGCTGAAAGCTAGGCTAGTTGATTTGGAAGGCAGGAGCTGCCGTGGCAATGTTCATATACTGGAGGTCCCTGAAAATATTGAGTGGCCAAGACCTACAGCCTTTTTCTCCCAGCTTCTTGTGGATGTTTTTGGAATGGACATTTTGAAGATGGCTCCTGAACTGGATCGAGCTCATCGCGTGTTAAATGCTAAGCCAGGCTCAAAGGCTAGACCCCGGGCGGTTGTTGTATGCTTTCACCGCTATCAGACCCGTGAGCTTGTTGTGCGCAAGGCCCGGGAGCTACGAGGCAAACTGAAATACAAGGATACCCCCATTCACATTGTAGAGGACTAGTGCCCTGAAGTATTGGAACAACGCTCTGCGTATTGCGAAGTCATGAAAGAACTGTATGATTTAGGACTCAAGCCACAGCTCCGCTATCCGGCTTCACTTTTCATCATGACCAACGACGGAACTCGGAAACGGCTAACTTCACCCGAAGACGCTAAGAAGTACATTGTTATTCACCGACGTCTAAATTCAAGCTCTTTGGAGGACTAGCCACTTACCCGGCCTCTGTATGTTACGTTGCTATTTGAGTATACAGTGGCATTTGAGGCATAAAATACTCCTGAAAATTCAGTGATTGTTATCATGTTCATGGCTACCTATACAACTGTTATTTCAATCCTTAAAATTCAGTGATTGTTATTATGTTCATGGCTACCTATACAACTGTTATTTCAATCCTTAAAATTCTGTGATTGTTATTATGTTCATGGTCACGTATGTAACAACTTCCATTTCAATCATATCAGATCCATATTGATTATATATTCATTATTACAGCTTTCTAATCCCTATCATCACCACCACCATTATAATGGTTATTCTTATTATTGCTATTATTTACAAAATGTTTTTACATGCTTATTTACAAACATACATATCTTTTGTTCTCCTTTTCATTATTATTTGTTAGCGTATGTTAACTTCTTACTGTTTTTTTTTTTTTTAAATCTATTTTGACAACAATATAGCTACAACTACTTGTTGTTGGTGTATGCAGATTTTTTTTGTTAGTGAGGCCCCTTGCTGCAACAGGGAAGCCAATTGAAAGGGTTATGATAAAGCTGCCCTTGCAGGAAAGAGTTCTTATCCTGTTGTGCAATGGACACTTAAGAATTGTTTCATTTGATGGGGTTTTAGGTCCAGACAGTTTGTGGTGTGTCTGTGGATGTGTGTGTTCTTCTGTTGTTTTTTGTTGTTTTCTTTTCCCCTCTTTTTCCCATAGTAATTTGCCTTCAATACGACAAGCCTCAGTGTGCCCTCACCCAACACTAGATTCTCATACGATCTACTTTTTTAAGTCCAATAAGGTATGTCTAAAACAGATAGTAGTCTTAGATTTGTCACTTGGAATGTAAGGGGTGTCGGAAATGCAACCAAAGCCAATAAGGTCATGGCTCATTTGCAACAGCTAAAAGGGGATGTGTTCTTTCTACAAGAGACTCATGTTTGCTGCGGCTAAAAAGGAACTGGATTGGCAATGTATATCATTCTAAACTCAATGCTAAGGCTAGAGGAAAAGCCATACTAATTCGAAACAATATTCTGTTTGAACAACATAAAATATCTGCTGACCCAGAAGGCCGTTTTATATTTGTTTCTGGCAACTTGCAGGGCTCCCTTGTGACTCTGGCTAGTGTGTATGGGCCAAATTGGGATGATGACACCTTTATCACTAAACTGTTTTCTGCACTACCAAATTTGCTAAGAAAAAAGAACAATCTTATACTACAAATCTTCTGAATAAAATAGAAGATATTGATAGCAGACACTCTCTCAATCCTGATCCGAGCCTTTACACTGAACGAGTGAAGCTACAGGCTAGCCTTAATTTAACCACCACTACAGCCGCAATGACTCAACTAATCAAGACAAAGCAGCGTTTTTTTGAGTCTGGTGATAAAGCCGTAAAACTTCTTGCCGATCAAGCTAGTGCAGATGCAACTTCAAAATTAATTCCAAGTGTAAAGTCCACTACTGGCGAGATTCTATCTGATCCGAACAGCGTAAATGAAGTATTTGTTGAATTTTATTCCGACTTGTACTCTTCCAGGTCACCACCAACTGCATGTGAGATGCTTCATGGCATACAATTCCCACAGATAGATAATGAATCAGCAAGAGGTTTGGGCAGACCTATTACGATTACTGAGGTGCAAGAAGCCATTAAATCTTTAAATCCTGGCAAGTCGCCGGGCCCAGATGGCTTTTCGGCTGAATATTATAAAGCTAACTCTGATCTTCTGGCATCAGTGTTGAATGCAATGTATAATGAGGCATTTTCAAACTGCTGGCTCCCTAAGACTCTGTCAGAAGCCACCATCTCTTTCATTTTGAAAAAAGATAAAGATCCCCTATTGTGTAGTAGTTACAGACCCATTTCGCTTCTAAATCTAGATTTTAAAATCCTTTCTAAAGTCCTTGCACTTCGACTACAGCGTGTGCTACCTCAAATCATCTCCTTAGATCAGACTGGCTTTATGACTGGATGCCACTCCTATCACAACTCTAGACGCCTTTTAAATATTATTCACACACCATGCAGTTCAGTACCAGAGATTGTTGTGTCCCTCGATGCGGAGAAAGCTTTTGACCATGTCGAGTGGAGCTTTCTTTTTGAAGTAATGGACAGGTTTAGGTTCGGTGAGTACTTTGTCAAGTGGGTTCGACTTTTATACTCTTCTCCATTGGCCTCAGTTTGCACTAACAACACATTATCTCGGCCTTTTCCGCTTGGAAGGGGCACGAGGCAGGGGTGCCCTCTCTCGCCTCTTCTATTTGCTATTGCGATTGAGCCTCTTGCTATATGGTTGCACTCAGAGGAAAGACTTAGAGGTATTATGAGGCTGGGGATAACCCATAAAGTATCTCTCTACGTGGATGACTTACTTCTGTATATCTCTGACCCTGTGAATTCACTACCAGTGCTCTGTGATATACTGGATAAGTATGGCACATTCTCTGGCTACAAGCTTACTTATCAAAAAGGTGAAGTGTTTCCGCTTAATTCTCTAGCCAAAGAGCTTCCTCATTCAATCCCACCCTTCAAGTGGGCGGAGAGTGGATTTTGGTATCTTGGAGTTTTTATTTCTGCTTCGTTACCGGAGATGGTGAAACAAAACTTTCTAACTTTATTAGAGTGTGTTAGAAAAGATCTTGAGCGTTGGTCTTTATTACCATTATCCCTTGTAGGACGCGTCAATTTGATTAAGATGGCCGTCCTTCCCAAATTTCTGTACCTCTTCCAACATGTCCCCACTCTTCTTTCTAAATCATTCTTTGATAGACTGGATAAAACTATTTCAAACTTCTTATGGGGTGGAAAGTCTGCTAGACTCCCTAAGTCTATTCTACAGGCTCCCAAGTGTGATGGTGGCCTTACATTGCCCAACTTCAGACAATACTACTGGGCTGCCAATATACAGAAACTTCTGTACTGGCAGTGCGAGAGCAGTGACACTTTGCCAGTTTGGGTCCGAATGGAAAAGGAATCAAGCCGCTATTCACTATCATCAATTCTTAGTTCCCCGCTCCCGCTCTCTCCATCTCTTGTTGGAGATAATCTCATAGCGAAGGAAACAGTAGCCATTTGGAGACAGTTAAGAAAACACTTAGGTCTAACTGGTCCTTCTCTGTTGACACCCTTATTGAAAAATTGTAACTTTGCACCCTCAGTTACTGACATGGCTTTCAGAATCTGGTATAGCAAAGGAATCAAAAAGGTTAAAGACTTACGCTGTGATGATGTTTTCTCATCATTTGCTGACCTCTCATCCAAATATAATTTACCTAATTCACATTTCTTCCATTATCTCCAGGCAGGAGACTTTGTAAAAAAGCAATTCTCCCATTTTCCCAGTTGCCCTCCTGAAACACAATTAGACACCCTTCTGAAAACAGATCCTCTACAAAGAAGATGCGTTTCAGTCCTGTATAGTATACTTGATAGAGCAGTCTCGAAGTCTATTTCTTTAACTAAATCAAGATGGGAAGAAGAACTTCAGATGTGTTTTTCTGATCAACAGTGGAATTTAGCACTAAAGTTAATTAATTCATCCTCAATCTGTGCCCGCCATGCTTTGATTCAATGCAAAGTATTTTATAAAATACATTATACCAATGCTAAGTTGTCTAGAATCTATCCAACTGTCAGTGATGCTTGCAGCAGATGTGGACAATCCACCTGCCAACCATGCTCACATGTTTTGGGCTTGTCCTAAACTGAATGTATTTTGGAGAGATATCTTTGACACACTCAGCCAAGCTTATGGCCAAACCATTGTTCCTAATCCCCTCTCAGCTATTTTTGGCATTCCTCCTGATGCTAACCTATCTGGTCCCCTTAGACAGGCATTGGCCTTTACTACCTTATTGGCTCGTAGGCTAATTTTACTGAAGTGGAAGCTTTCGCAGCCCCCAACCAATGATCACTGGGTGAAGGAGGTACTATTTAATCTGAAACTGGAAAAACTTAGATTTTCACAAAAAGGTTCTGTTGACAAATTGAAGAAAACATGGCAATCATTTATTTTGTTGACGGATACAGTTATTTTGCTCCCTGAAACTGAGGTGAATTAGTTTTGTAAAAAAAGGGTGGGGTTAAAACATACAATTGTCTCTGAACTGTTGCTGTCTTCTTGGTTTTGCAACTGTCAATATTGTATGTTATGTTGAAAATAATAAAGAAAGTTGGGATAAAACTGTAAATTTAAAAGTGAGGTATAGAACACAAAAATGGTAAACGTGTAATGTGTGGAGGCTCTGGGAGTCGCCCCCTGCTGGCTGTTATATAGAACGCAGTTAAACTTCTACGACCAAACCGACACCGAGGTGAACTGTTCCAGACGGGGAGGCTTCGTACCGTGAGGAAGGTTGCGAGGAGGAACCGGCGGCGCCATGACAACGTGAGACGACAGGAAGGGAAGAACTTCTCTGGTGCCGCTGTCCAGACTCCAGCTGCTTGGGGTGGTGAGGACTGGAGGACAGGAAGGAGCTTTAATAAGAGGAAACTTCTACATCTGAGCTGCTGAACTGGAGAAAAACCTCACCTTTCTCTGCCACCGACAGGTTGGGGTCGCTGCAGGGTTTACAGGGACCGATCACCTGGTGGAACAACGCCCGCTGGAAGGTTGGAGGCTGGAGACCAAGGAAACGATTAAAGAGGAAAAACACAACCAGCAAGGTCCAGCTGGGCAGGAAAAAAACTGGTTTAGGTTCACTAAAACATGATTTAAAACAAGAAAAAGATTCATAATAACAAATTTAAGAGGAAAAATACAATCAGCAAGGTCCAGCTGGGCAGAAAAACCTGGTTTAGGGTCTCCAAAATAAGATTTAAAACAGGAAAACTCTGTATTTAACACTGAATATTTTGATCCCAAAAACTATTCAGTATTAGAATGTAGTAAAAACATAAAAGCATGGAGCTCAATATCTGTAATATACAACATAAAACAATATACTGTAGAGAAAATATGCACAAAATGTTCAGAATGTAAAAAGGAATGTAAAGAATATAGTCAGCAAAATAAAAAGATATATATGTGTATATATACATAAATGTACATGTGTATATATATATATATATATATATATATATATATATATATATATATATATATATATATATATATATATATATATATATATATATATATGTACATTGTATAATTTTTACATGTATATATACATACAGGTTTAACCCTTGTCTCCGATTGGACCGTACCATGTCTAACCCTTGTGTCCGATTGGACCGTACCATGTCTAACCCTCGTCTCTGATTGGACCGTACCTGTCCGTTCTCTGACAGGTTGCTGTACATGGCGCTGCTCGGTCGTTCTCGGTGAGGCGGCAGCAGCATCAGCATCTCTCTGTTGTGTCGGTATTTATCCGGCAGCGACGGCGACCCGACTGCAGACAGAAAGTTAATAAAAGAAGGTTAACAAGAGAATAATGAATAAAAGCAGCCTCTCGGTTTGTCCAATGAAACGCTGCAGCAGCTGCTCACCTCTGATGGTGGAGGGGGCAGAGTTAATCATCTGAGGTGGCGCTGAGTGGGTGGAGCTAAGACTGGAGGAGGACGGACTGGCCTGTAGAAAGAAATCATTTAGACATGAAACACAAAGACGGAGAGGCTGGATGTGATGATTAGAACTACAGTATGCTGGAAAACTAACCAGGAGCCAGAAAATATGCATAAAAAACTAAAAGCTGATTTAAATCCTGTAAAATGGTAATTTTACTGTAAGTTTCAGACACAGACAGTTTTGTTTTTTTTCTACAATTTTATGAGATATTATCTGTGATTTTTTTTAAAACAGGGAAAATCTTTAAAATACCATTTTAAAGAATTATTTACCTTCTTCAATCATCTGAATGAAAATCAGAAAATATATGTAAACTAGAAATATATTTACTGTTTTAAATACAATAAATATGTCATTTTATGGTAAAATGTGGTAAAATAAAGACCTCCCATTAGTAAAGACACAGATCTTTGAGGTTCTTTAGAGTTTGTTTATATTTACCGTGTAAATAAATCCTGTTTTCTGGGATTTTACCAGCTATCTGTAATCTGACAACACAGTAAAATCCCAGTGAAATCCCAGTGAAATCCTAGTGAAACCACAGCAAAATCCCACTATAGTAACAGTAAAATCATGGTAAAATCACAGTTTGATCCGAGTACAATCCCAGTAAAATCCCAGTATAGTCCTAGTAAAATCACAGTATAATCCCAGTATAATCTCAATAAAATCCCAGTATAATCCCTATAAAATCCCAGTATAATCCCAGTTTAATCCCTACTGGAAGCTGTTGAAAGCTTCTTCTTACAGCGTATTTCTCTGGACAGGTCCTCAGACGGTGGGAAAGTCTGAATTTTCTTCCTGGGGACCGTGAGGTGATATTTGATCACACTGACCTGCATGCGGTAGAAGTCCTCAGGATGCTCCACCACCATGGCGTCAGCCAGGATCAGCAGGTTTCCCATCTCGCTGGAGTTATGAGAGGAGAGAGAGGAGGAGGAGTTGCGGACTAAAGTCAGAACAGCAACAGGACTGGGAGCAGGAACAGGAAGGACGGATTCCGGAGAAAAAAGGAGGAGGAGATGGAAGGAGGACAAAAAAACCACAGGAGTCGTGCAGAAAACAACCGAAAAATAATATCCAAACATGAACGAGGTGATTCAGAGCGACGTCGCCATGCAGGAAGCAGAACGAGGGGATGAGGAGCGACAGTCAGAGAGGAAAAGGAGAAGTTCAGAAAGATGTGAGCAGAAGATACCGTGAGGAAATCATTAATGAGGAGGTGTGTGCTGGAAGGTCAGTGTGATGGAAGACTTCCTGCTGTGCTCACTGAATAAAATAAAATAGAATAAAAGAATACTACAGCTGTTTAAAGAGAGAGACGGAAAAACCATGAGACAATAAATGTGTAAAAAGAGACACAAAAGGACAACAAAGAGACACAAAACAACAACAAAAAGAAACAAAACAATCACAAAGAGACACAAAACAACAACAGACACAAAACAACAACAAAGAGACACATAACAATCACAAAGGGACACAAAACAACAACAAAGAGACACAAAACAACAACAAAAAGAAACAAAACAATCACAAAGAGACACAAAACAACAACAGAGACACAAAACAACAACAAAGAGACACATAACAATCACAGAGGGACACAAAACAACAACAAAGAGACACAAAACAACAACAAAGAGACACAAAGCAATCACAAAGATTCCTGTTCTTCTAATGATCTTCTGTAAAATCAGGACATTTATCAGTAGAGACGTTGTATCGCTGGTGTTTTAGTAAAATGTTAAATGGAGGAAGAGGAGGAGCCATGATGGTTGGTGATGGCAGCAGAGGAACCAGTGTGTGTCTATGTGTGTTACTGTGTGTGTGAGTGTGTATGTATGTATGTGAGTGTGTGTGTTGTGTGTCTAACCTGTATGTGTGTTACTGTGTGTGTGAGTGTGTATGTATGTATGTGAGTGTGTGTGTTGTGTGTCTAACCTGTATGTGTGTTACTGTGTGTGTGTCTATGTGTTGTGTGTTACTGTGTTGTGTGTCTAACCTGTATGTGTGTTACTGTGTGTTACTGTGTTATGTGTCTAACCTGTATGTGTGTTACTGTGTGTGTGTCTATGTGTTGTGTGTTACTGTGTTGTGTGTCTAACCTGTGTCGGTGCATCATCTTGAAGCTCTCAGGGCTCATGGGGCTGTGGGAGGAGAGGATTCCTCTGTTGGTTCCTGTGGTAGTTTTATCCAGTCCAGGTAGACCCTGAAACGCCACATAGAAGCTCTGAGTATTCACCCTGCTCTAGGAGGGCACAGGATGGAGGAATTACTGGCGTAAAACCATCTGTAAATATGTAAAACCGTCGGTAAGTTTGTAAAACCATCTGTAAATGTGTTAAATAATCTGTAAATGTGTAAAAACTATCTGTAAATACGTAAAACTGTCTGTAAATACGTACTGAGATTTGTTGATGAAAACCAGAATCTGTAAATGTCTTTAAAATCTGTGTCAAATGTCTAAATAAATCTGCTGGTCTGTATTAAAAATGCTGTAGATTAATTATAAACCGAAGGAGTGAAACATTCAGAGCTGACAGAGTTCAGATTGTGACTCGGTTATCTGATCTGGAAGGACGACCACGTCTGAAGAAACATCTAATGAAGCTCCTCCATCATAGAAGGAACTTCTTTGGTTGGTCTCGTTTCAGCTTAGGATCATTTCTTACCTCCTGTCCAACATTTATTCCTCTCATTGAGTTAAAAAGGACATTTAAAAAAGAAGAAAGTGGTTTAATTTCCTCACACTCACATGGCAGAGGCTGCTCCTCATCATCTGGAACTGATCTATCAGCTTCTTGTGCAGGGGACGCATTTCTGGGTGCACCAGCTTCTCGTGCATGGCCAGGCCGACTCCCAGGATGTGGACCTGCGTGAAGAACAGAAAAACAGGGAGAGTAGAGATGTTTTCTCCTTTACAAGGTTCATAAAAGTCTTTCCAGCTCCACTTTGAACCTCAGAGGATGTTTATCCTTCTATTTACGCTAATTAAAATCTAATTCTACAGTTTCATTTTATCCAAAGATGTCCATCTGAGAGGAGATCCACCACATGAAGGATCTAGTCAGGAGAAAACTACTTGGCTAGTCCTAGTGTGATAAGAGGATGTCTGCATATCTACCATCACATATTAACTCCAGACAGAAGATTTACAGCTACTGACAGCATTAATGGAACTTTTCTCACATGTCTGTAGCTGATTAAACCCAACCTATAGCTGATTAAACCCAACCTGCAGCTGATTAAACCCAACCTGCAGCTGATTAAACCCAACCTGCAGCTGATTAAACCCAACCTGTAGCTGATTAAACCCAACCTGTAGCTGATTAAACCCAACCTGTAGCTGATTAAACCCAACCTGCAGCTGATTAAACCCAACCTATACCTGATTAAACCCAACCTGCAGCTGATTAAACCCAACCTGCAGCTGATTAAACCCAACCTGTAGCTGATTAAACCCAACCTGTAGCTGATTAAACCCAACCTGTAGCTGATTAAACCCAACCTGCAGCTGATTAAACCCAACCTATACCTGATTAAACCCAACCTGCAGCTGATTAAACCCAACCTGCAGCTGATTAAACCCAACCTGTAGCTGATTAAACCCAACCTGCAGCTGATTAAACCCAACCTGTAGCTGATTAAACCCAACCTGTAGCTGATTAAACCCAACCTGCAGCTGATTAAACCCAACCTGCAGCTGATTAAACCCAACCTGCAGCTGATTAAACCCAACCTGTAGCTGATTAAACCCAACCTGTAGCTGATTAAACCCAACCTGCAGCTGATTAAACCCAACCTGCAGCTGATTAAACCCAACCTATACCTGATTAAACCCAACCTGCAGCTGATTAAACCCAACCTGCAGCTGATTAAACCCAACCTGTAGCTGATTAAACCCAACCTGCAGCTGATTAAACCCAACCTGCAGCTGATTAAACCCAATCTATAGCTGAGTAAACCCAACCTGTAGCTGATTAAACCCAACCTGTAGCTGATTAAACCCAACCTATACCTGATTAAACCCAACCTGTAGCTGGTTAAACCCAACCTGTCAGCAGTGGTTCAGGATGAGGACTAGTCAAGTCTCACCTGCTCCTGCATCAGGTCTTTGAGCTGTGTGATCTTCTCAGTGTCTTCCGGGTGGCTGGTGATGTACTCCTTATCGAAGAAAGCCTGGTGACAAACAAAAAAACACACAAAATACATCAAGACATTGTGATGATAGAACTGTTAATGTTGGGGCTGATGTTACTGTTGTTATCTGATTAAATATTCATTTATTACAGGTCTACATGAAGAAGAAACCAGAAACTGAAACCAAACTTCATAAAAATTCCAGCGATCGCCTTTAGCTGCTGGTACAGATTCACAGAGAGCATGATTTAAAAAACAATCTATAAATAAGAACATTTATTCATATTCACACTAAGTCATCATTGTTAGTTAATTAGGAAGTTATGACACGAAGATGAACCGACCTTCAGCTAACAAATCTAACATCAAAAATAAGCAAAGAAACAACTAAACAACTCGTCATCTGGCTGTAAAATATTAGAATACAATAAAATAAAATACTTAGAACTGAAAAACCACAGAGACACAAAACGACCACAGACAGACACAAAATGATCACAGAGAGACACAAAACGACCACAGAGAGACACAAAATGACCACAAAATGACCACAGAGAGACAGAAAACGACACAAAATGACCACAAAGACACACAAAATGACCACAGAGAGACACAAAACGACCACAGAAAGACACAAAATGACCACAAAACGACCACAGAGAGACAAAAACGACCACAGAGAGACACAAAACGACCACAGAGAGACAAAAACGACCACAGAGAGACACAAAACGACCACAGAGAGACACAAAATGACCACAGAGAGACACAAAACCTCCACAGACACTAAACCTCCCTGACCTCCTGGTATCTGGCGATGCCTCCGTTGACGGCGGCGTCGATCACTCCATTTAGCGTCATGCTCAGCAGGTTGATGTTTCCGTGCAGCTGCTTGTGTTGGTACTGGCTGATCAGAGTCCGCAGCTCCTGGTTCTTGTTCTCCACCACGGAAATGGCGTTTTCTAATGGACTCACCTCCACCTGAGACACACAGAGGAGTTAACCAAGAGAAAGATTCCAGCAGGAGCTCTGTTCATCTCAAGCATCCTGTCAGATGTTCTCCTGGGTCACCAGTCATTAATTAGTAGAATCGATCTGATGAAATCCAGTGTTTATACACTCTTACACAGAAAAACCTGTTAATTTATCAACATCTTTCATATTTTCCTTGACTCCACTCACCAGCTCCCTCTTCTCCACCTCAAACCAGCGTGAAATCCCCGGCAGAGGATGGCTGAGGATCAGAGTGGTCCGTTCTATCCACAGACTCTGAAACCACAAGTATTAACAGCATTAAAACCATTAACATTAACCAGCAGAGAGAGTAGAAGAAAGATTCTCTGTGGAACATTCCTCCACTTATTCCAGTAACCTGATTACTAGAACTCCTCCACTTATTCCAGTAACCTGATTACTAAAACTCCTCCACTTATTCCAGTAACCTGATTACTAAAACTCCTCCATTTATTCCAGTAACCTGATTACTAAAACTCCTCCACTTATTCCAGTAACCTGATTATTAAAACTCCTCCACTTATTCCAGTAACCTGATTACTGAAACTCCTCCATTTATTCCAGTAACCTGATTTCTAAAACTCCTCCATTTATTCCAGTAACCTGATTACTAAAACTCCTCCACTTATTCCAGTAACCTGATTATTAAAACTCCTCCACTTATTCCAGTAACCTGATTACTAAAACTCCTCCACTTATTCCAGTAACCTGATTATTAAAACTCCTCCACTTATTCCAGTAACCTGATTACTAAAACTCCTCCATTTATTCCAGTAACCTGATTACTAAAACTCCTCCACTTATTCCAGTAATCTGATTATTAAAACTCCTCCAGTTATTCCAGTAATCTGATTACTAAAACTCTCTGAATGCTTGGTTTAATCCACTACATCCTAGACCCAGGTCACGAACTAGACCCAGACTCCATCCTAGACCCGGGTCACTAACTGGACCCAGACTCCATCTAGACCCAGGTCACGAACTAGACCCAGGTTACTAACTAGACCCAGACTCCATCCTAGACCCAGGTCACTAACTGGTCCTAGACTCCATCCTAGACCCAGGTCACTAACTGGTCCTAGACTCCATCCTAGACCCAGGTCACTAACTGGACCCAGACTCCATCCTAGACCCAGGTCACTAACTGGACCCAGACTCCATCCTAGACCCAGGTCACTGACTGGACCCAGATTCCATCCTAGACCCAGGTCACTGACTGGACCCAGATTCCATCCTAGACCCAGGTCACTAACTGGACCCAGACTCCATCCTAGACCCAGGTCACTGACTGGACCCAGATTCCATCCTAGACCCAGGTCACTAACTGGACCCAGATTCCATCCTAGACCCAGGTCACTAACTGGACCCAGATTCCATCCTAGACCCAGGTCACTAACTGGTGACTAAACTAATTTTTTGGTCTTTAAGTGTATGTTTTAGTTAGTTGAGCATCCTTTTGTGCAATTTTTCTGTCTTTTTGTGTCATTGTGTTATTTTTGCATTGTTTTGTAATTTTTGTTTTATTTTTGTGTAAATTCTGCAGCATTTTTGTGTCTTTTTGTGCGAACAGGTTGTTTTAATGAAGAGCAATGAGGAACATGACGGTAAAAAGCTGCTACTGGAATGATGTCAGACAGGAACGCTGGTAGAAAACTGTTAAACGTGTGTTAATATATTTATTTTACCGATCAATGCAGCTGATTATTGATAACAGATTATTTATTATAGGTCTGACACTGTCTCATAATGAAGGAAATCACTTCCTTGTAATCAATACTAATAGATAATCAATGTTGTAATCAGTGATCTATCAGCTGCAGTACGTCTCAGGGATGTTATGTTGTTTTTATTATGGGATGTCTAATTTAGCGGTCGTATGCTCAGCTAAATGACCATAAAAGTTGATTGATTTGACGGTCCAGGCAGTGAATATCTGTGGATATGTAGTGTAATAATGAAGATGAACCTCCTCTGCTCACCTTGAACTCATTTTCCCGGTCTTTGGGTCCTTTGTGGAAGGGTCGGTCGTAGCGGAACCGCCGGACGTTGTTGACGCGGTAGAAGCTCTTGATGCGGTCCGGAACTCTGTCCATCGAGAGCACACTAACGCTGTCCGGTACCGGCGTTACAGCGTAGATCTGGAGGTCTTCAAGGAGGAAGGAGGTCAAGGAGGTCGTCGAACACAGACTGGTTTTCATCTCACAGCAGCTTTATGGACGAAAACACTAAAACACATCCTGTCTTATTAGAGGACATGATACAGAATACTTCAGTGAACATCAGTCTCCTCAGTGACCAGCAGAACATAGATCCACTTCCTGTTTCACCTCACATCCATGAAGTTCTTCTTAATTCTGACTGGTGGGGAGCTCCAGATGTTTATTTTCACAGGAAACTCACAATTCAAGGCTCATCAACAACCTGACATTCATGAATCAACATGAATGATGGAGTGGTGGTCTACATCACCAATTATCTGCTCTTTATAGTCCAGTCCTGACATCCCTCCCCAGGCAGTTTCATCATCATTCATACTTTGAGCCATGTGAGGTTTCTGTATTTGTTACAGAAAACATGTTTTTGGGTATTGAGATAAAGCAGCGGTTTCTGGATGTTCCTGACTGGAGGAGAGTTCCAGGTTTTTCTTCTTATACCCAAGACTCGTCAGTGAGCCAAAACTCATCGTGGTAAAGATGTGAATGACGGTGAAACTGCCTGGGGAGGGATGTCAGGATTGGATTATGCAAACTGTTGATACATGATGTTATAGACCTCCTGTTATGTTTACAATTGGCTATTCCAGGTTACAAAGATGGCTTTCTTCAGCGGTGGTCTACAACATCATTTATCTGCTACTTATAATCCAGTCCTGACATCCCTCCCCAGGCAGTTTCACCATCATTCATGCTTTGAGCCATGTGACGTTAAAATCAAGCAGTAGTTTCTGGGTGTTCTTGGTTCCTGACTGCAGGGGAGTCCGATTTTTCTTCTCATGGCCAAGACCAATCAATGAGCCAAAACTTATATTGGTGAAGATGTGAATGACGGTGAAACTGCCTGGGGAGGGATGTCAGGACTTATTCATTGTTGATAAGTGATGTTATTGACCTCCTGCCATGTTCAGAGACGGCTATTCCAGGCTAACAAATATGGCTTTCTTAAGAGGTGGTCCTCATCACCACTTACCTGCTCTTTATAATCCAGTCCTGACATCCCTCCCGAGGCAGTTTCACTCTTATTCACACTTTGAGCCATGTGAGGTTGAGAAACATCTAAATAGGGAAGCGTCTTGGATGAAGGTGAAGCGCTTAGGACTATCCTGTCCTGAACATCATGTAGTGTTTTGGTCTCCTGTCAGTAACAAGTATCAGGTGAAATGCTCTGAAGGATACATTGAGCGTCACACTGCAGGATGGCCTCGTCTGGCTGGTTGGGGTGCTGCATGGCGATGGCTTGTGGGAATTCTCCCAGCATCCTCTGCTGGAAGGCCTCTAGCCTCTCGTAGTCATGTCCACGACAGACAAACTCTTTGTTCTGGTCGGAGTCGGTCAAAAAACAAGACAGAGTTAACGAAGTTAAAGAGTCACAACGCCTTCCACCTATAAAGAAGTTAACCCTCTGAACTCTAAACACTTTCTGGGCATGTTCCTTTTGTTGCTGTCTCGTTTTTCTTCACTGTGGTTCATGTTTAATCTAAAGTCCGGAACCAGAACAACATGAAGAAGAACCCAGATGTCTTCTGTCAGCAGTTAGAAATAATCAGGAAAAAGAAAGAAATGAAGTTGCATTTCTTTGATTATTTATCTCACAAAGATTAAAATCAACACATCCAACAGCTTCCTACGTGTCCACAGGGAAAAACAGAAACTATACATACTGTGGATATTTAACTATCTCCATGTTTCCAGCTGTAGAAAGATGTTTCACCATGCTGAATGTATCACCATCAATCTGCTCCTCTGTTCTCTGTTTCTGAGCCATGATGCATTTATTCTATTCATACAGTAGCTTTGGTTTCAGTCTAAAGTTGTCCAAAATAATGTAAAATTTTACCAAAGTAACATTAAATTGTCAAAAAATTAGCTAGAAGCGGTCCAAAATGACTCAAAACTCTTCTAAAATAATTTGAAGCTTGTCTAAAAATGTCCAAATGAACTTGAAAACTGTCAAAAATGACTTGAAGCTAGTTAAAAATGGCTCAAAAATGATTCAAATTTTCATCCAGTAGCTTTGATTTTCCACTGTCTTTCTTATCGTCTCCGCTTTGTGTTTTGTTTGTCATTTTTGTGCCCAGTTTTTGTTGTTTTACATCTTGTTTTTATCATTTTGTGCCTTATTTTGTTACTTTCTGTCTTTTTCTGGTGGTTTTGCTTCCACATACTCTTTATATTTATACTATTTCCTGTCAGTCTCTCTGTGGAAACACTGCCTGCAGTTCAACCTGAAAACCCTGATTTTTTGTGGTCTAAATTTCCAGGACTATTGGAAAATCGAAAAAAAAAATCTGACTGTTCTTTGTGTTTTTATATTTCTGGCTCTGATAAAGAGTGTTTTCTTATAGAATACATGCCTTCAGGTGTTAGAGTTCAGAGAGTTAAGGGCTTTTATACATCTACTTTTCAGACATTTGATGAGCTTTAAAGAAAGCGACTCACCCTGAGGAAGAAGGGGAACTTCCTGCCGTAGAATCCCACCCTGAAGAACTCCGGCTCCAGGCGCTGCTGCTCCATGATGTTGTCGTAATACGCTGCCTCCATTTTCTACACAAACAGGCCACAAAGGTCACGTCTGACTTTTTAAACATTTAAATATCAACTATAGAAAAGTATGTCTGGATTTATTGGTGTGAGTCTACATGACCCTAAACTCTACCAGCAGCAGAGACAGAACAGAAAGACTCTGCACTGATATTTCTGGACTTTCAGACTTACAGTATACAACGTGGTAGGTCCATGTATTTTCACACAGCTCCACCATAACATAGAGATCAGGTTCTACTGATGTTAGAGCCTTGAACGTTGGAGAAATGTGGACCAAAGACTTGATTTTAGTAGAAACATGGATCCATCCATAGATAAACACTAACAGGAACTTTATGGAGACACTAGACCAGCCTGGATTGGAGATTTTCCACTTTTTTCCATTTTAAAGGTCCAGTAATTATTCATTTTTGTAATTTTGGGCAATTTTGAGTAATTTTAGACAGATTTCATGTCATTTTGGACAACCTTCATCTCATTTTTTTTTTTGACAAATTTCTAGTCATTTTGGATTCAAGTCACCTTAGACTGTATTTATGACTCAAATTTGTCCCAAACAACTCAAACTGGTCCAAAATAACTCAAAACTTGTTTAGAATGATGCAAAAATGGTTTGAAATTCCTTAGAATGTGTCCAAAATTACCCAAATATTGTTCAAAATTATTCACAATTGTTCAAAATTAATCAAAAATAGACCAAAATTAGATAAAAATGACCAAAAAAATCTGAATTGATAAGTATAATATGTAAAAACTGGAACCTTGTCTGGTCAAACTTTCAGGTTCTACTGATGTTCCAGCCTCAACAGTTGGAGAAATGTGGACTAAAGACTGGATTTTAGTAGAAATATGGATCCATCCATAGATAGACGCTAACAGGGACTTTATGAGACACGAAACCAGCCTGGACTGGAGAGTTTCCTCCCCCCCATTTTCAACGACCAATAATTCTACTTCTGTCCTCTGCTGGATCCATTGACTCATTCTGTTTGTCCTGAACACATTGATGTGAATGGAAGTTTGATTTCTGAGATATTAAACCCCCTAAATGGCTTCACAGGTAAAATGTTTTCATGAGGATGAAAGTAAAAAATCTCAAGCTCTGAAAACTTCTTAAGAGGACGTAGATCTGAGGCGTTGCATCAATGTGTGGCCTGAACTCTGTCAGGATTAACAGAGTAATTACAGATTTAAAGGAAACCACAGCTCACCCGAATCCAGCTGAGGCTCTGGTAGTCGTACAGAGATTCATACTGGAAGGCCAGCTCCCTGCACAGAGGAATACCATACTCCCAACACTGCAGGAAAAATGCAAACACATGGCTTCAGTGAGGTTTAAAGAAAAACAACTGCTCGCTATAGTCATTATATTTACATGTGTAGAATAAGAAAATTAATCTGCAGCTATACTGATAACAGGATCAGAACTTTTAATCAAAACTAACAAATAATTGCAGGTTTCAGCTGCTTAGATGTGCTGCAGACATTTAAAAATAAATTATAAAAGATTACATTTTTACTGTTTTCCAACATTTTCTGGACAAAATAACAAATTAATCAATAAAATACACCTTTAAGAACCAGTGATTTGTTTTCAGCAAACAACAAACACATTAAAGCATTAAATCTGTTTATAGGCTAAGTGATAAAAATGAGTTTCTGTTTTTATGGACAACATTCCTGGAATTAGCTGCAGCATTATTATCTCCAGCTCTTCTAACACCTTTAAATCTCTTTTACTCGACTCGCCTGCACTTTTCCTTCACTGTTTGTTGGAATTTAATGATTTTTAACAAATTTGATTTGAAGATTTGGTACCTCAGAGGAACCTTTCTGGCTAAATAAAGAATAAATAAAAGATGAATGAGTGATTTTCTACATCTGACCTCCTCAGATTATTTCAGGGTTAAAAGACTCGGGCTGCTCACGGATCTTGAATATATTCTGAAGTTTGGACAAGGTGTTCTATTGGGTTCAGGTCAGGTGAGCGTGGGGGCCAGTTAATGGTATCACTTCCTTCATCCTCCAGGGACTGCATGAATTCTCTTACCACATAAGACCAGGCATTGTCGTGTACCAGAAGGAATCCAGGACCACTGCACCAGCGTAGGGTCTGACAATGGATCCAAGGATTTCATCCTGATACCTAATGGCAGTCAGAGTGCTGCTGTCCAGCCTGTAGAGGTCTGTGTGTCCCTCCATGGATCTGCCTCCCAGACCTTCACTGACTCATCACCAAACCGGTCATGCTGAACAATGTTACAGGCAGCATAACGTTCTCCACAGCTTCTCCAGACCCTTTCACGTCTGTCACATGTGCTCATGATGAACCTGCTCTCATCTGTGAAAAGCACAGAGCACCAGTGATGGACCTGCCAGTTCCTGTGTTCTATGGCAGATGCCAACCGAGCTCCACGGTGCTGGTCAGTGAGCACAGGGACCACTAGAGGACATCAGGTCCTCAGACCTTCCTCATTACATCTCTTTCTGATTGTTTGGTCAGAGACATTCACACCAGTGGTCTGCTGGAGGTCATTTTCTAGAGCTATTGCAGAGCTCATCCTGTTCCTCCTTGCATAAAGGAGCAGATATCTGTCCTGCTGATGGGTTGAGGACCATCTATGGTCTTGTCCAGCTCTCCTAGACTAACTGCCTGTCTCCTGGAACCTCCTTTATGCTCTTGAGACTGTGCTGGGAGACACAGCAAACCTTCTGGCAATGGCATGCATTGATGTACCATCCTGGAGGAGTTGGACTGTCTATGCAACCTCTGTAGGATCCAGGTATCACCTCATGCTACCAGCAGTGACACTGACTCTAGCCAAATGCAAAACTAGTGAAAAATAGTCAGAAAACATTAGGAGGGAAAGAATGCCAGTGGCCTTCACCTATAAACTCATTCCTGTTTTGAGGGGGTGTCTCATTGTTACCACTGTGGTGCCCCTGTTTCTAATTTTATTAACACCAAAGCAGCTGAAACTGATTAAAAACCACCTGTTACTTACCTGACCAGAGCAGTATCCCAGAAGTTTAACTGTCTTGATGCAATACTTAGATTAAGTATTGCACCCCCAAAACCACCCCATAAGTACACTACAAAACATAAGCGGGAAGTTATTGAATTATATTACTAATAGAAAATTCCCTAAAATTATGAATTTTTTTTTTTTTAAAACATCAAACTAGGAGTTGTACTCTGACGAGGAGGAGAGAGTTTATGGCTGCAGTAAATTTGTTGACACTACAGTGCATAAGAGTTAAGTTATTGATTTTTTTTTTTACAAAAAAAAAATCCTGAAAATTATGAAAAAAATATTTAATATCAAACCAAGAGTTGCAGTATGAGCAGCAGGAGTCAGTTGCTGGCTGCAGTAAATGTGTTAAATATTTGTGTCTCTTCGCTGTTTGCAGCAGTTTTGCATTTTGCAGACGGTTCCTGTTCACTCGTCTCACAACCAGCTGCTCATAGACACCAATGTTATTTCTGCAGCTACTTTTGATTAAACTGGGCTTGTAGCATATTGTCTACCTTACAACGATGGAAAACAAGCATCGTTTATGTTTAGACAACGTATATTTAATGAGTTATTGATGCCGGAAGTCCGAATCTGTGAAAATCTTTCTGACTTTACCGAACTGTGTTTTGTTTCCTGACGTCGCCGTAATTCGCTGGTTTCATGCTGTCATTTGTGAGCATTTCACTACAAATAACATAATTCTGTCTTGTCCTTTAATAAAACCAAATTTAAGGTAACTCTCGAAGTATAGCCGGAGTTTTTAGGTACTGATGAATCTTCACCCATTTTGCGTTTTTCAGACACCGTTTCCGTCAGTAATTTTCTAACTGTAACACAAACTAATGAATGGGGATGAACTAGAAGCCAACCTGAAGAAAGACCAAATAAATGTGTTTTTAAAATGTTTTATAAGTAGACTTGTGATGACACAGCGAGTCTGTTACTCTGATTTTATCCAGAATGTAAAAATCTATTTTTTATAACATCATAGCCTCAGAGCAGACAAAGCTTCGCGACCCCCCTCAGATCTCTGGACCCCAGGTTGGGAACCACTGGTCTAGGGAGAATTCCTTTGGAGGTTTTCTGAACACGTCCACCTGGGAGGAGACCCTGGGGTAGACCCAGAACCCTCTGGAGGGAATATATATCTCATCTGGCCTGGGAACGCCTCAGGATCCCACAGGAAGAACTGGAAACCGTTGCTGGTGGGAGGGACGTCTGGAATGACCTGCTTCATCTGCTGCCTCTATGACCCAACTCCAAATAGGCAGAAGAAAATAGATGGATGGTTTGAGGAGCACAACAACCAGTTGGAGGTGTTGACTTGGCCTCCAAACTCCCCAGATCTTCATCCAATCCAGCATCTGTGGGATGTGCTGGACAAACAAGTCCGATCCATGGAGGTCCCATCCACAACTTCCAGGACTTAAAGGATCTGATGCTAAAATCTTAGTGCCAGATAACACAGCACACCTTCAGGGTCTAGTGGAGTCCAGATACCACAGCACACCTTCAGGGTCTAGTGGAGTCCAGATACCGCAGCACACCTTCAGGGTCTAGTGGAGTCCAGGTCTTGATGGGTCACCAACACAATATTAGGAGGTGGTCATAATGTTGTCCCTGGTTGGTGTAGATCACTGAGGTTCCCTGATCTGGAGAGTAATTCATGGACTTGTTTCTGCCTGTGATGCTCTTTGCCTTGGACACGTCTTTAAATCATATTTTCATGTATTACTGTGACCTCTGCTGCCATCGTCCTCCTACCTGCCGTGACTGGAGCAGTGTGTGAACCCTAAGCCTCTGCAGAGAGTCCACTCCTCACCTTTCCCTTGTTGAAGTAGTGGATGACTTTGCGGCAGAGGCCCTCCTTGCGGTGCCACTCGGTCTGAGCTGGGTAGTGCAGGAACTCTTTGAGGGGCCGTTCGTCCCAGTGTAGCAGCTCCCAGTACAGCAGCAGAGTGAACGCTGCCTCTGTGGACATCAGCAGGACGGGAGTCACATGACCGGCAGTCACATGACCATCAGCCTGAGGTGTGTGTGCTGGTGTGTGTGTGTGTGTGTGTGTGTGTGTGTGTGTGTGTGTGTGTGTGTGTGTGTGTGTGTGTGTGTGTGATGGTGTGTGTGTGTGTGTGTGTGTGTGTGTGTGTGTGTGTGTGTGTGTGTGTGTGTGTGTGTGCTGGTGTGTGTGTGCTGGTGTGTGCGTGTGTTGGTGTGTGTGTGTTGGTGTGTGTGTGTGTGTTGGTGTGTGTGTGTTGGTGTGTGTGTGCTGGTGTGTGTGTGTGTGCTGGTGTGTGTGTGTGCTGGTGTGTGTGTGCTGGTGTGTGCGTGTGTTGGTGTGTGTGTGCTGGTGTGTGTGTGTGTGTGTGTGTGTGGTACCAGTGTAGTTCTCAGCCTGCAGGTGCATGTCACACAGTTTGTGGATGTAGCGGATGTACATCTCCTCCTTGTTGATCTCCGACTTGTAGAAATTCTGAAAACAAACAAAACAATCCATGTGTGAGTTTAAGAAGTTCAGAGGGTTGGTGTGTGGATGTCAACATCAGGAACTACACGACACACGAGGTTTGTTTTCTATTCCCAATCTGATCCCAGTCATACAGCATCTAGTAGTTAGAGCCTCAACAGTTGGAGAAATGTGGACCAAAGTCTGGATTTTAGTATACCGTAGTAGAAATACAGATCAGTGCAAATGTTTTGGCAACAACAACACAATCCTTACAGGACTTCCAGGGAGAGTTACAAGCGTTGCAGGAGTAGTGGGAGCAGAATATCGTTCACAAGGAGACAACTGTAACCGTGATAGTTGCCAAATTTAAACTTAATTGATCCTATTTCATACATGAGGAACTTGTCAGGTTCTAAATTTCCTCCACATGGCGGTAGACATACCAGGAGATTAACTGTGCAGCCAATCTTCTTGTTTTCCGTCTCATCTCCCTTCATACAGTCCCTGGAGAAACAGCAAACAACACCAATCAATTAATGAACAGTTGTCAAAAACCACAGGGATCTGAGTTGTACGGATATAAAAATAACTCACCTGTAATCCAGGAGTCGCTCCATCAGTCGTGTGATGGAGGTAACAAAGGAAATCCCCGTTTCCCTCCACGTCTCCTGCTCGATCTTCTCCAACAAACTTCACAGAAAACATGCAAAAATTAACATACACATCGACAAACCCACAGCGTTACCTCCAGGAATCTGAAAAGATGCATGTTGTGGACCGCAGCAGGTGGAAAGTGAAGAAACTCCAAACACAGGACTGACATTTCCACTCAGACTAGAAGTGATTCAGTGTTTCTTTACCAACCGAGCTGAATCTGCAGCAGACTGTCTGTAAACACAGCTTCACATTTTTGTTGAACGGTGGAAAAGTAGTGAGATTTAATGTTAAAGAGAGCCGAGAAAAAGCTGGTTATCAGGAGATCAGAGTGGGCCGCTTGGTTCAAATAACTCACGTAACTTTCCTGGTTAAAGCATCAAAACATTTTGTAGTGAAAGGAAGTCTGTTTGCATCAGCAGGACTAAGCTTTTACTGCAGGTTTAACAGATTAAAACCTCCATCATGATCTACACCGTGTCCCAAAAGCTGGTTCTCCCACTGGACAACATGTTTGATGGGTTCCACCTGGTCCATCAGGTTCTGTCTGGTTGTTGGTCTGGTCCAACTGTCAGGTCCCAGGAGATAAATCTCTTGTTTGACCAAAATGCATTAAACTCACAACCAGATGTTGGAAATGTTGTTACCATGGCCCAGAGTCAGGGTGGAGAAGATGTTTCTAGAAGCTCTGAGCATCTTTATTGAACAGAAACACTGGGGCTGAAAGCTTTAAGAGGCAACGTACCCCACAACTCACCAAACTGCAGAAGGAGAAGAGACTGGCTTTACAAAGAAGTCCAGAACTGTCACTCCTAAAGACTGGAAAACTGGATCTTCTCTGATGAACGTCCTCTCTACTTACTTCTGAAACCACTGTATCCATCCATATGATGGTGGAACAGAACCATGTTCTGATGGTGGAATCCAGTGTCCATAGTCTGGTTTGGGGGTCTATGTCTGCTTCAGGTCTCTCAGAGCTGAACATTGTTCCACAAGGTTCCACTGTTAATGCACAATATTAGACCAACAACACTCTAGAAAAGGTTCTACTTCCTGTTTAGGCCAGGAAGAATACATCAGGTTCTGTGACTGAACAGAAAATGTTTAACAGATGTTCTGGATTGGTATTTATGTAGATGGAACCCGTATGACTCAGTAATGATGTTCTGAGCTTCTACCTGGCTTTAAGGAGGAATGGAACCCAAACTGCCCTGACCTCAACCCAAATGACAACTGCTGGAGAACCCTGAACATCTTTACTATCCACCACCGACCACTATGAAACAACTCAGTTCTAGTTGGGGGAAAATAGAACCATCCACACTCTAGAACCTCCTACATTCAAGAAAGACTAAAAGACTGGTTAATGAATAACTTGATTATTTTGCATATTCAGTCTCTGAGCTTTGTTTTTCTGGGGAGAACAAATTTTTGGGACACGGTGTACAGATTAACTCCTCCAATATGTTATAGAATAACTCCTCCATCATGTTATAGATTAACTCCTCCATCATGTTCTACAGATTAACTCCTCCATCATATTTAATATTAACTCCATCATGTTTCAGATTAACTCCTCCATCATGTTCTACAGATTAACTCCTCCATCATGTTATAGATTAACTCCTCCATCATGTTTCAGATGAACTCCGTCCTGTGAAAACATCAGCATCGTGTCAGTGGTCATACCTGGGGTAGGGCCCAAACAGCTGGGTTCTAGTCCCGCAGCACAGAGCGAAGCAAAGACAAGAGCAGTGTTAGAGCAGAAAGACTGAGGGTTAATTCTTCAGACAGACAGTCCAGAGGTGGAGTTAACGTCCTGAAGCTTACAGCAAACCAAAGAGCTCCCTGTAGTTCTCGTCTCCTTTCCCCTCCGACACCAGACTGTCCAGCTTGTCGATCAGCTCAGCCTCCACCTGTTAACAGACAGAACTTCGTCTGAGGATGTCTTTAACAGATGCAGCTGAACTAAGGTGTGTCCGGACTCGTCGTCCTACCTGTTTGAAGTTCCCGTTCTTGCGCTGCTCCCAGTCCATCATGTCGTGGAAGATGGGGATCATGATGTTTCGGACCTCCACCTGAGGGACCAGCGTCACTCCCAGGAACGGACCGATCATCCCGGGGATGAAGTGGATCTTATTCTCCCCTGCAGTCAGCAAATATATATGAAATCAATGAACCCAGTCAGGGAGGAAGAGGAAGCTTCAAACAAGGTCAGAGGCTCATTCCATGGAAATCAACCAAACCTCCACCAAAACCTTCTCAGAACCTGATTAATTTTATTAATGATCAGAGTTCTACTTTCATACTGTGAAGGTTTCCAGCGTTCCAGGTCCTTGAAGTCCATAGAGGAGAATGTCCCCTGCACAAAGTTCTATAGTAGACCTACCGACACTTGGACAGTTGTCAGTAGATCTACTCTAGAACTTTCTACAGTTGTCGGTAGGTCTACTCTAGAACTTTCTACAGTTGTCGGTAGGTCTACTCTAGAACTTTCTCCAGTTGTCAGTAGGTCTACTCTAGAATTTTCTCCAGGTGTCGGTAGGTCTACTCTAGAACTTTCTACAATTGTCGGTAGCTCTACTCTAGAACTTTCTACAGTTGTCGGTAGGTCTACTCCAGAATTTTCTCCAGGTGTCAGTAGGTCTACTATAGAACTTTCTACAGTTGTTGGTAGGTCTACTCTGGAACTTTCTCCAGGGGACGTTCTCCTCTATGGACTTCAAGGAGCTGGAACTCTGGAGATATTCACAGTATGAAGGTAGAACCCTGATCATTGATAAAGTTACTGGAGATGAAGAACCAGGTGGTTCTGAGGAGGTTCTGATGGAAGGACTGACTGATTTCTTTACTGGATAACGTCAAAATATTCTGTATAAATGTTAAGAAACAGTGAGAGAAGGTCTTGGAGCAGCCGCTGGATCTCACCGAGGTTCTGCCACATGCTGAAGAGCTCATAGGTCATCATCACTCTCATGTCGCCGTACCTGCAGACCAACAGTTTCAGTTATCCCTGGGTCGGTCTGGAGAAACATGTTGTGTTGTTGGTTGTGTGAGTGTCTGATGGCAGGACTGCAGTGTGTTTTTTTGGAGTCTTACTTGTCTAAGACCTTCTTCCTCTTGGCAGGACTCAGGTTCTCCAGCTGCAGACTGGGCTGGTTGATGTAAAGAACTGCCAGACTGAAGTAGGAGTTCCACACCTGCTCCCAGAATCAGGAGGCGTCACCAGAAACAGCAACAGAAACAAATTTAAGGCATGGCTGCCAGGTTAAACCATCACTTCCTGACTTAGATGAACTTCTTCAAACAGGATTTTAACGGGTCCAGTCGACACAATAACACTGCCTCAGCTTCATTTTATTTTAGTAATCTGATTACTAAAACTCCTCCAGTTATTCCAGCAATTTGATTACTAAAACTCTCTGAATGGAGGTTTGGTTGAATTCACTCCATCCTAGACCCAGGTCACTAACTAGACCCAGACTCCATCCTAGACCCAGGTCACTAACTGGACCCAGACTCCATCCTAAACCCAGGTCACTAACTGGACCCAGACTCCATCCTAGACCCAGGTCACTAACTGGTCCTTGACTCCAGCCTAGACCCAGGTCACTAACTGGACCCAGACTTCATCCTAGACCCAGGTCACTAACTGGACCCAGACTCTATCTAGACCCAGGTCACTAACTGGACCCAGACTCCATCCTAGACCCAGGTCACTAACTGGACCCAGACTCCATCCTAGACCCAGGTCACTAACTGGACCCAGACTCCATCCTAGACCCAGGTCACTAACTGGACCCAGACTCCATCCTAGACCCAGGTCACGAACTAGACCCAGATAAATAAAACCATCAGACTTCATATATTAAACCTGATGCTGATGCACGTCTCTGACTCATAATGAAGGAAATCACTTGAATTTGAACCAAATCAAAGTGAAACTAAAGTTTCTGGTCGGGTCGGACTCACCTTAAAGTCGAAGTCGGCTTCTGTGAAGTTCTTGTGCAGAGCTGGAGAGAGGTACTGAGCTGTGGTCAGGATGATGCTGGAACAAACACAAAGAGTACCAAAAATACTACATTACAAGTAAAAGTACATGAGTACCAGCAGCAAAATGCAGGTGGAATACTGCAGTAAGCGTCCTGGTTGGGCTGGTACATTATGACACACTTAACAGAAGATAAATCTGAGGGAACGTGATGGATGTGAGAAGAAAGTCTGTTTATGCTTTTCCTCTGATCTTTGAAGATAAAACATTATTAATCCTGGGGGATTTTTTTGTCACATATTGCTCAGAAAAAAATAAATGACAAAAAGAAATGCAGCAACTAAAGATCTGATTACTGAAATAAAATAAGACCAGAATACAAAGGTAAGACGTAATACTGAGGAGATATCACCCATTAGAACATTAAACAAACTATTAATAAAAGTTAATTAAATTCAATTCAATTCAATTCAATTTTATTTATATAGCGCCAATTACAGTCAAATTGTCTCGAGACGCTTTACAGAACCCATATGCCTGAACCCCAGAGCAAGCCAAAAGGCGACAGCGGCAAGGAAAACACCCTTTTAACAGGGAAAAAAACCTCGAGCAGAACCCGGCTCTAATGTGGGGGGACCCATCTGTCTGCTGGCCGGGCGGGTTGAGAGGGACAGAAGAGGTAGAGAGGTAGAGATAGAGGGATGGAGGTAGAGGGATAGAGATAGAGGGGTAGAGATAGAGATAGAGAGGTGGGGGGTGGGACACAAGGACCATAAAACACAGCCACACATCTGAAGCATCCAGCTCTGGGACCAGGGACACTCGGAGAAAGGACACAGAAAGAAACAGAGTGAATGTAATGCAATAATGGTATATATAGTAAATACATAGGTAGTTAGAGAAGGGCTCAGTGCATCAAGAGAGGTTCCCCAGCAGCCTAGGCCTATAGCAGCAGAACTAGGAGCAAACTAAAGGGACGTCAAGAGGGGAAGTCAGTTGTGCAAATGAAAACACCAGCTCACCCCGTCAGGGTCACCCAGTCAGCCCTAACTATAAGCTTTGTCAAAAAGGAAGGTTTTAAGCCTGGTCTTAAAAATATAGAGGGTGTCTGCCTCCAGAACCCAAACTGGGAGCTGGTTCCACAGGAGAGGAGCTGATAACTGAAGGCTCTGCCTCACATTCTACTTTTAGAGATTCTAGGAACAACAAGTAAGCCTGCAGTCTGAGAGCGAAGAGTTCTGCTACGATAATATGGTACTATCAGGTCTTTAAGATATGATGGAGATTGGTTGTTAAGAGCTTTATATGTCACAAGAAGGATTTTGAATTCTATTCTAGATTTAACAGGAAGCCAATGAAGAGAAACCAATATAGGACAAATATGATCTCTCTTGCTAACTCCCGTCAGTACTCTGGCTGCAGCATTTTGGATCAGCTGTAGATGTTTCAGAGAGCTTTTGGGACAACCTGATAATAAGGAATTACAGTAGTCAAGCCTAGAAGTAACAAATGCATGGACTAGTTTTTCTGCATCACTCTGAGACAGGATGTTCCTGATTTTCACAATATTTCTCAGGTGGAAAAAGGAAGTCCTACAGATTTGTTTTATGTGTGAGTTAAAGGACATGTCCTGGTCAAAGATAACTCCGAGGTTCCTCACAGTAGTACTGGAGGCCAATGTAATGCCATCCAGAGTAACTATATGCTTTGAAAGCAATTTTCTAAGATGTTTGGGGCCAAATACAATGACTTCAGTCTTGTCTGAATTTAGTAGTAAGAAATTATAGGTCACCCAGGTCTTTATGTCCTTAAGACAATCTTGCAGTCTAGCTAGCTGATTAGTTTCATTTGGCTTCATAGATAAATACAATTGAGTGTCGTCAGCATAACAATGGAAATTAATACAGTGCTTCCTAATAATATTGCCTAAGAGAGGCATGTATAATGTGAACAGTATTGGTCCTAAGACAGAACCCTGAGGAACTCCATGATTAACCCTAGTATGCTCAGAAGAGTCATTGTTGACATGCACAAACTGGAACCTGTCTGATAAGTAGGATTTAAACCAGTCCAGTGCTGTCCCTTTAATGCCAATACAATGTTCTAGTCGCTGTAATAAAAGTCTGTGGTTGATTGTATCGAATGCTGCAGTAAGGTCCAATAAAATAAGTATAGAGACCAGTCCATTATCTGACGCTATGAGAAGGTCATTAGTAACTTTCACCAGAGCTGTTTCTGTGCTATGATGCACTCTGAAGCCTGACTGAAACTCTTCAAACAAGCTATTCCTTTGTAAATGTTCACATAATTGATTTGCAACTGTTATTTCCAGAATTTTGGAGAGAAATGGGAGGTTGGAAATTGGTCTATAGTTGGCTAAAACATCTGGATCTAGAGTGGGCTTTTTAAGTAAAGGTTTGATTCCAGCAACCTTAAAAGCCTGTGGTACATAACCTGTTACTAGAGAGAGATTAATCAGATCTAACATTGAGGAATTAATTAAAGGTAAAGCCTCCTTGAACAGTCTAGTTGGGATAGGATCTAAAAGACATGTTGATGGTTTGGATGTAGAAACTATTGAAATTAGTTCAGAGAGATGTATGGGAGTGAAAAATTCTAAATATCCATCTGGTCTTACAGCCAATTCTAAAGTATCTGTACTCGATGATACATCTGTGACATTTGCAGGAAGGGCCAGATTATTTTTTTCTCTAATCGTAATAATTTTATTTGTAAAGAAGCTCATGAAGTCGTTACTGCTCAAAGCTAAAGGAATACAAGGTTCAACAGAGCTCTGACTCTTTGTCAGCCTGGCTACAGTGCTGAAGAGAAACCTGGGGTTGTTCTTGTTTTCCTCTATTAAAGATGAATAATATGTTGTCCTGGCATTACGAAGAGCTTTTTTATAAATTACTAGACTTTTTTTCCAAGCTACATAAACTTCCTCTAAATTAGTGGAGTACCACTTCCTTTCCAGCTTTCAGGACGCCTGCTTTAAAGTCCGCAGCTGGGAATTATACCAAGGAGCAGGTCCTCTCTGAGATAGAACTTTCTTTTTTACAGGTGCAACACTATCAAGTGTTGTACGCAGTGAGGCTGCAGCATTATTGACAATATAATCCACTTCTGTGGGGGTAAAATTATAATATTTCCCTTCCATTATATCAGTAAGTGGTGCTGGACTAAATAGAGAGGGTATTATTCCCTTAAATTTAGTCACCGAATTGTCAGACAGACATCTACTGTAATGATATTTATTCTTAACTCCTATACAATCTATTGTTGTAAATTGAAATGTTATCATAAAATGGTCAGAAAGAAGAGGGTTCCGGGGAAATACTGTTAACTGTTTGATTTCTATGCCATAAGTCAGAACAAGGTCAAGGGTGTGATTAAAACTATGAGTTGGTTTATTTACATGTTGAGAAAACCCGATTGAGTCTAATATTGAATTAAAAGCAGTCGTAAGGCTGTCACTGTCCACGTCAACATGAATGTTGAAGTCACCCACAATAATGACTTTATCTGAGCTGAGCACTAAATCAGATAAAAAGTCTGAGAATTGAGATAAAAACTCAGAGTAAGCAGCAGGAGGACGATATACAACAACAAATAAAACTGGTTTCTGAGCTTTTAAATCTGGATGAGAGACACTGAGAGTAAGATTTTCAAATGAACTGTAACTAGGTTTAGGTCTCTGGTTCATTTTTAAGCTAGAGAGGTAGATTGCTGCCACTCCTCCTCCTTGGCCTGTGATTCGAGGAACATGACAGTTAGTATGACTAGTAGGAGTTGATTCATTTAGACTAACATATTCTTCCTGCTGCAACCAGGTTTCAGTCAAACAGAACAAATCAATCTGGTTATCAGTTATCAAATCATTTACTAACAGAGATTTAGACGAGAGAGATCTAATATTTAACAGACCACATTTAATTGTCCTGTTTCTTCGCTCAGTTGAAATAGTGGTATTAATTTTAATTAGATTTTTATGGTTACTATGTCTTTTGTTTATTTTTGAATCGTTTAATTTACTGAATTTTGGTGGTCGGGGGACAGACACAGTCTCAATAAAGCTAAGTGATTTACTGGAGGGTGACAGCTGAGAGGAAACTGCAGAGAGGTGTGGAAGACTACAACTCTGCATCCTGGTCTGAACTCTGGGTTGTCATGTTTTAGGAGTTCTAATAAAATCAGCCATATTTCTAGAAATGAGAGTTGCACCAGCCAAAGTGGGATGGATGCCGTCTCTCCTAATCAGACCAGGTTTTCCCCAGAAAGAGCTCCAATTGTCTATAAAGCCAACGTCGTTTGCAGTACACCACGTAGACGACCAGCGGCGAAACGATGCCATACGGCTAAACATATCATCACTTGTCAGATCAGGCAGGGGTCCAGAGAAAACTACGGAGTCCGACATGGTTTTGGCAAAGTTACACACCGATGCCACACTAACTTTGGTGACCTCCGATTGGCGTAACCGGGTGTCATTACCGCCGACATGAATAACAATCTTACTGTATTTACGATTATCTTTAGCCAGCAGTTTCAAATTTGCTTCTATGTCGCCCGCTCTGGCTCCTGGGAGGCATTTTACTACGGTCGCTGGTGTTGCTAGCTTCACGTTTCTGACTATGGAGCTGCCAATGATCAGAGTTGGTTTCTCAGCGGGTGTGTCATTGAGTGGGGAAAAACGATTAGAAACGTGAAGCGGTTTGTGGTGTGCCGGGACAGCGGGCTTGAGCTTAGGACTACGTTTCCTACGAACTGTCACCCAGCTACCCTGACTTCCCGGCTGCTCGGGAGCTGCTAGGGTACGGCTAGCAGAAGCTACACTAGCAGCTATATTATTGCGGTCCGCACCGGCTAAGGGAGCCTGGCTAACAGCTAGCGGGGTGTTTTCCATGGTGCGGAGCCGCGCTTCCAATTCAGAGAGCCTCGCCTCCAAAGCTACAAAGAGACTGCATTTATTACAGGTATCATTATCACTAAAGGAGGCAGAGGAGTAACTAAACATGTGACACACTGAGCAGGAAAGAGAAGGAGAGGAAGAGGGAGAAGCCATGCTAACTGCTAAGTGCTAGGCTAGCGGACAGAGATAACAGATTAACTTAGAATTAAGTACTGAGAGGGTGCGTGAAGAAAACGAGTGTACGTTACGATTGAAATATTCCCGCTACACACAGATTTAATGAATATCAAATTAGATGGAGTGGATAAGGTACAACAGTCACAGAACACAACACAGCGCTACAACAGGAAGTGACGCAATACGCTCACCGTAACGTCAGACGTCAGCAGGGAAATCCTCAAAGAAATGAAGCTATTGTTCAAATGTCGGATCAGTGGAATGTTTATTTAAATCATTGATCAGTTTAGAGGGAAAACGTCTGTCTGTTGTAACCATTAAGTCCTAGACATCTGAAACATGAGCTGTGTGGAAGAAGACATGAAGGTTGGAAGGTTTAATCTGTTTTAAAATGTATTATTCAATGCAGAGGTGTCCATCATGAGGCCCGTGGGCCAAAAGTGGTCCTCCAGAGGGTCCAATCCGGTCCTCAAAGTGTAAAAATTCCAGAGAAGACATTAACTGCAGATTGTAAATTAGTAAAACTATAAATTTAAAATAATTTCTAGACCATGACAAGTTGTTTGGATCAGAAAGTAAAATACTAGATTGTTCTTTTGTCGTTTTGTGTCTTATTTTTGTAATATTTTGTCTCGTTTTTGTTGTTTTTTGTCTTTTTGTCTGACTTTTCAAGTCAAAGTCAAAGTCAGCTTTATTGTCAATTCTTCAATATGTACATGACATACCAAGAATCGAAATTACATTACTCTCTCTTCGTGCAACAGTAGACATTAAATAAACACTTAGAAAATAACATATTAAAGGGCAAAAAAGAACAAAGGAAGCAAAATTAGAGCTGAGCAACAACTAAGAACTAAGAAAAGCAGAACTGAGTGAAATGTAAACTCAGTTCTTTTGTCACTTCTCTCATTTTTGGTCGTTTTGTTTCTCATTTTTTTCATTTTTTGTATTGTTTGTCCATTTTTTTGTCGCTTCGTAACTTTTTTGTCAAATTTTTTGTCTTTGTGTTTTGTTTTATGTCATTTGTCTCATTTTTTGTCGTTTTGTGTTTCATTTTTGTAATATTTTGTCATGGTTTTGCTGTTTTTGGTCTTTTTTGGTCTTACTCTTGTCTAATTTTTGTCATTTTGTGTTTCCTTTTTGTCTCACTTGTGTTTTTTGTCTTATTTCTGTCATTTTGTGTTTTGCTTTATTTGTTGTTTTGTGAATCTTTTTTTTTTAAAATCATTTTGGTCTTTTTTTGTCTGATTTTGCCAAATTTTTTCTTGTCTTGCGTCTCATTTTTGTAATATTTTCTCTTGTTTTTGGTTCTTTTTTGTCTCACTTTTGTGGATTGTCTCATGTTTTTGTCATTTTGTTTCTCACATTTGTCATTTTTTGTCTCGTTTTTGTTGTTTTAGGTCTTTTTTCTGACTTTTGTCTCATATTTTTGTTGTTTTGTGTTTCCTTTTTGTCTCACTTGTGGTTTTTGTTTTATTTTTGTCATTTTGTGTTTCACTTTATTTGTTGTTTTGAGCATCATTTTTGTCTGTTTTTTTTTCTTGCTTGTGTTGTGGTGTCCATTTTTTTGTCCCTTTGGATCTTTTTGTCTGATTTTTTGTCTCTTTTGTTTTTTTGTGTCTCATTTTATGTCGTTTTGTGTCTCATTTTTGTAATATTTGGTCCAGTTTTTGTTGATTTTTTTGAAGTAGAATATTTAGAAGTGTAAACAGTTCAGAGCAGTGCTCGGCTGGTTCTCTTACTTGCTGGTGAGGAGCCTCATGACGTTCCAGTCTCGAGGGAAGATACTGAGCTTCATTAGGTTTCTGAACACACACAGCATCTTCAGCAGGAACTCCTGAGGACAGAACGAGACAAGAAGGTTCAGAGATGTCTTAAAACGAGTCTGCCACATGCTGAGCTCCTGTGGTCTGAGAAGGTCCTGGGTTCTTCTGAAACCCTCCAGACTGCAGACCCCTGATGTTTTAGTTGCTCTGGGCTTCACCTACCTTCAGCTCCTCCTTGCTCTGAAAGTTGTCCATCAGGTGCTGGAAGTGGATGTCAGTCATCTGGCGGAGCAGCGACAGGAGGCAGGACACGTACTCTCCCTGCCAATGAGGAAGCCCGGGACAGTCATGTGAGCCAATCAGGTGGAGGCAGGAAGCAGAGAGTGAACAGAGGAATGGAACACGCTCCATCCCAAACTGATCCCTGAATCTGGGATTTTAAACCCAGATTATCCTCCAGCATCATTCAGAGTTCACCAGGTGAGGCTGTTAGATAAAACTGATGCCAGCTTTAGTCTCAATGTTGAACCCTCTGAACCCTTAAAGCAGCTACCGGGTTTATCTTCAGAAACATACCGTCAAAATGAAACCAAACGTTGTGTTATCGTCTGATTATTCTATGTGTCTCAGCCAAAAATATAAAGAAATTGTAACTGGATTCTTTTTAAAGAATCCAGTTACAATTTTTAAAGCAAAAATTCAGCTGAGGAGCCACGACGGACTCAAGTGTCCCAAGGTAAAAAAATAAAACATTGCGTGTTTTTTCCAGGTTGAACTGCAGGCAGTGTTTCCTCAGAGAGACTGAGAGTAAAGCCAAAGATACCAGATGAATAAACAAAGTCAGCATGGCTCAGAAACCGTGAACAGAGGAGGAGGTTGTTGGAGATCCATCCAGCATGGTGAAACATCTTTCTACTGATGATGAACAGAGACTCTAAAATCAACTAAATACTGTCCAAACTGTTAAAAATTGTTGTTTTGAACCACTTTTTGAGTCATTTTTAACTAGTTTCAAGTAATTTTGGACACTTTTGGGTATTAAGGACAAGTTTCATGTTATTTTACACGAGTTTTGAGTCAAATTTTTTGACAATTTAATGTCACTTAAAATCATCCAATATGACTCAAAACTCGAGAGCAGAAAAATCTAATGAGCAGAGTAGAGAAAAAGTTGTAAAAATGTTATTATTTACATCAAAATGACATAAACTTGCACAAAATAAGGGAAAAAATGTCCAAAAATGACAAAAAATTGCCTGAAACTACACAAATCTGCACAAACTAACTTAGAAATGGTCTAAAATGGCGTAAATCTGTTCAGAATGGCTGAAAAAAATATTCAGAAATTCCTCAAAATGTGTTCAAAGTAATCCCAAGAAGAAAATATAGATAGAAAAACATCTACAGGATGAGGAGACATCAGTTCCAGAGTTTCACGTCTGAGGAAACATTGTGGTTCAGGACTTTAGATTAAAAATAAAAGCAGAGCTGCTGCTGGGGTTCAGAGGGTTAGCAGCTCCATCTCTGGACGTCCATCTACAGCTGGAGGAGGTGAAGGAGGTCAGACTGGAGGACCAGCCTGAGACTGAGCCAGGGATGGGAGAAATGAAGATGAAGAACGATGGACAGTGAAATGACAACCAGCCGCTCACATGCATGAAATTTAGATTAAAAAACTAAGCAGCTGAGTGATGCAGGAAGCTAGAACATGCAGCGTTCTGCTCCAGAACAAAGCAGCAGAACGTAAATGACTGTTTCAGGAGTGCAGAGAGAACAGGAGGCTGGTGTCTGATGAGGCAGAACAGATGGATGGACGGATGGATGGACTAGGTCAGGGCAATATGGACAACCTGCATAAGTTGCCCGGTTGCTATGGTGATGCTGAGCAGCTCCAGTTATTCCAGATCTCACATAATTTATTAAAAACTTAGGATTTTGTGTCAAGTAGCACAGGAGGTCCTCGACTTACATCAGAGCTCCGATCCTGCAGATTGATGGAAGTCGTTTTTCGCCGTAAGTCGGAACTCTGAAAATGTAACCAAATCCGTTCAGTGCATCACGATATCGATCAGTTCTTCATAAAGTCATGAATACCAACGACTTTCACGCATGTATAAATCATTTTTAAAAAGATAACAGAATATGTTGACCTGTTTTTACAACTTGATCTAATAATGCCGATGTTGATCGGTGTTTCTTCCTGTTCCCAGCGTTTTATTCTATCTAATTTCACTTCCATGGAGACGGCTTTCCTTTTCTTCCAAGCATCAGAAGAGTCTGACTTATACTGGGAGCCATAATTAAGGTAAAAAGTTAGTGAATGTAGCACAATCCAAGGTGGAGTACAACCAGAGAATGGAAACAAAGCTGTCTGACAGCACCGCGTGACGACGTATTCATCCGCTCATAAACTAGTTCCACGTAACAAGTTCTGATGTAACAACGAAACGCTGCAGGCCGTAAACCGAGGAATTCCTGTACAGGATAATATAGAGAAAGAACTGGGTAAAATAGTCCTGAGATATTGCCCGTCCCTACCCCAGAGAGACATGCTGAGGACGGATGAGGGGAGGTAGTAGTAGTAGTCGTATTGTTAGTTACTAACAGTGATCTCCGCGGTGCACTGCGGACAGCGTTGACCCCTTACCGCCTCCTGCGATTGGCTCTTGCTCATGATGGACAGCAGCGTCTGCAGGAGGACGTCTAGCAGGGACTCCACCATCATCTCCACCTCCTCCTGCACCGATGTGTCCTGCAGCGAGACGGACACAAAGGACAGGACACCAGAGTAAAACTACAGCCAGACGGACACAAAGGACAGGACACCAGAGTAAAACTACAGTCACACAGACATGAAGGACAGGAAACCAGAGTAAAACTCCAGTCAGACAGACATGAAGGACAGGACACCAGAGTAAAACTACAGTCACACAGACATGAAGGACAGGAAACCAGAGTAAAACTACAGTCAGACGGACATGAAGGACAGGAAACCAGAGTAAAACTACAGTCAGACGGACATGAAGGACAAGAAACCAGAGTAAAACTACAGTCAGATGGACATGAAGGACAGGAAACCAGAGTAAAACTCCAGTCAGACGGACATGAAGGACAGGAAACCAGAGTAAAACTCCAGTCAGACTGACATGAAGGACAGGAAACCAGAGTAAAACTCCAGTCAGACGGACATGAAGGACAGGAAACCAGAGTAAAACTCCAGTCAGACGGACATGAAGGACAGGAAACCAGAGTAAAACTCCAGTCAGACGGACATGAAGGACAGGAAACCAGAGTAAAACTCCAGTCAGACAGACATGAAGGACAGGAAACCAGAGTAAAACTACAGTCAGACGGACATGAAGGACAGGAAACCAGAGTAAAACTCCAGTCAGACAGACATGAAGGACAGGAAACCAGAGTAAAACTACAGTCAGACAGACATGAAGGACAGGACACCAGAGTAAAACTACAGTCAGACAGACATGAAGGACAGGAAACCAGAGTAAAACTACAGTCAGACGGACATGAAGGACAGGAAACCAGAGTAAAACTACAGTCAGACGGACATGAAGGACAGGAAACCAGAGTAAAACTCCAGTCAGACGGACATGAAGGACAGGAAACCAGAGTAAAACTCCAGTCAGACGGACATGAAGGACAGGAAACCAGAGTAAAACTCCAGTCAGACAGACATGAAGGACAGGAAACCAGAGTAAAACTACAGTCAGACAGACATGAAGGACAGGACACCAGAGTAAAACTACAGTCAGACAGACATGAAGGACAGGAAACCAGAGTAAAACTACAGTCAGACAGACATGAAGGACAGGAAACCAGAGTAAAACTACAGTCAGACGGACATGAAGGACAGGAAACCAGAGTAAAACTCCAGTCAGACGGACATGAAGGACAGGAAACCAGAGTAAAACTCCAGTCAGACGGACATGAAGGACAGGAAACCAGAGTAAAACTCCAGTCAGACAGACATGAAGGACAGGACACCAGAGTAAAACTACAGTCAGACGGACATGAAGGACAGGAAACCAGAGTAAAACTACAGTCAGACGGACATGAAGGACAGGAAACCAGAGTAAAACTACAGTCACACAGACATGAAGGACAGGAAACCAGAGTAAAACTCCAGTCAGACTGACATGAAGGACAGGAAACCAGAGTAAAACTCCAGTCAGACGGACATGAAGGACAGGAAACCAGAGTAAAACTACAGTCAGACAGACATGAAGGACAGGACACCAGAGTAAAACTCCAGTCAGACAGACATGAAGGACAGGACACCAGAGTAAAACTCCAGTCAGACGGACATGAAGGACAGGAAACCAGAGTAAAACTACAGTCAGACAGACGTGAAGGACAGGAAACCAGAGTAAAACTACAGTCAGACGGACATGAAGGACAGGAAACCAGAGTAAAACTCCAGTCAGACGGACATGAAGGACAGGAAACCAGAGTAAAACTACAGTCAGACGGACATGAAGGACAGGAAACCAGAGTAAAACTACAGTCACACAGACATGAAGGACAGGAAACCAGAGTAAAACTCCAGTCAGACTGACATGAAGGACAGGAAACCAGAGTAAAACTCCAGTCAGACAGACATGAAGGACAGGAAACCAGAGTAAAACTCCAGTCAGACGGACATGAAGGACAGGACACCAGAGTAAAACTCCAGTCAGACAGACATGAAGGACAGGACACCAGAGTAAAACTCCAGTCAGACGGACATGAAGGACAGGAAACCAGAGTAAAACTACAGTCAGACAGACGTGAAGGACAGGAAACCAGAGTAAAACTACAGTCAGACGGACATGAAGGACAGGAAACCAGAGTAAAACTACAGTCAGACGGACATGAAGGACAGGAAACCAGAGTAAAACTACAGTCAGACGGACATGAAGGACAGGAAACCAGAGTAAAACTACAGTCAGACGGACATGAAGGACAGGAAACCAGAGTAAAACTACAGTCAGACAGACATGAAGGACAGGACACCAGAGTAAAACTCCACCGCAGCAGGCTTGACGGTTTTCATGGACGTCAGATACACCGGAGGGTAAAAACCTCCTGTTTTAAAATGTGATCCCATCTCAGTTAATGAAACGTTCTTCTGTTTAAAGTGCTGGACACGTGAAAATGGAGTTTTACAGAAGTTCTTTAAAGGCAAATCAGAACAATAAGCCGACTAAACCCCTGCAGTCGCTGGTTGAACCATTAATAACTGAAGGAAAAATGACTCTGTCCCCTTTCTAAGGTCCGACAATCAGATGCTGTAGGAGGAAGATCTGCCAGGACTCAGCTCTGGTCCAGGTTAGATATTCTCTATTCTGGTGACTGAGCAGACCAGTTTCATGTTGGTCTGGAATCTGAATGTGACCTTCTCCCAACTATAACATAAACCCAAAGATCAGAGAGAATCCTCAGAACTGATGCTGGCATGAACTGCTGCTCTGTTGGTGTCACTTCTCCTGATATCTGTGAACCTTGCTCTCAGCCTCAGTCAGCTGAGTCTCCAGTGTGTCTCTCTGTGTGTATACTGTGTGTGTTTATGTGTACTTGTGTGTATTAGTGTGTATTTGTGTTATATCTGTGCTACCAGTGAGCTGGTCTTGATGATAGAGAAGATGGAGCTCAGTATTCCAGAGCAGATGAGCAGCTCTTTCTGCTGCCGGAGATGTAGGTGGATGTGATGCAGGACCACAGGAAGGAGGATCCTCCGAGACTCTGAGGGCAAAAACACACAAACACCAGTTAAACCCTCACACAAAACACACAAACACCAGTTAAACCCTAAACAAGTCCCTACCATTGGTTTGACCCTCTGAACTCTAGATTTATTGAGAACTATTTTATTGGGTCATTTTGTGTCTATTTTTTGTTGTTTTCTGCCTTGTTTCGTGTCTCTGTTGCAGTGATGGGGAAATGATACCGAGGCTTCAGAGCTTGTGTCACTCTTCCTGAAGCAGAGTGATTCCTAACACTGTGTCGGAGCTCGTATCAGAACCCCACTGCCAGGTGACCGACGACGTTGGAAGCTTCGGATGTCGTCACTGCTTCACTTCTCGTTGCATCGCTTCAAAATGTTTTGAAGCGTTTCATCGGCTCAGACAGTTTCAATGCGTCCCGAGCCAACGACAGCTTCACACAGGTTTGACAGTTTTGAGTGGTTTTGTGCTGTACAAGCTATAAGATGCATCATTATTCTTAAAAAGTGTCAGGTTGTAAAGAGATACAGATTTGGAGAGTGAATCTGGTGTATTTTGGTGAATTTCATGGCAAGTACAAGCAGTAAACAGCATTCAAAGGTTTGGGATCATTTTGATCTTATACCACTAAATAAGGTAGAATGCTTCTTATGTCCTACATTTGATGTTGTAATTTCTGAACTGTATTTTTTCATTTTTTAATGGGTCTCATAATTACAATTATTCATAGGTGCAGTGTTTGCTCTGCACAGCAACAACACATCATCCATGCTGAGACACTCCAGACATGGTGACAATCTGCCCAGCAACCAGTGACTCTGTCAACTCTGGAAATCCAGACAGTCAGCAAAAAACGTGTCCAAATGAATAATATGTGATCAGTTGGACAGCAGCAAGAATTTCTGATCCTGTTAGACTTTTAGTCCAGTTTTTTTTTAAGCTTAACACTCCAAATGAACCTGAACCAACATTTAACACTTCATGTTCTGTCATTTAGATTTATTCTCCAGTTTCATCTGGAATGCGCTCCAGAGTTTGGATGAGTGTGTCTGCATATTAGTTTTTCGTTGTTTCTTTCAAAAATAAACCTAATGTTTTACTCCTTTAAACAAAGAACTCAGTTGTACTTCTAACAAGCACCATTTATTTTACTTTGTATTGATGATAGAATCATTGTTTATTATAAATGAATAAAACACATGAAGGAACACACTCTTCTGAACTTTTACTGCTGACATGGGATTGAAACAGTCAGCGCTTCAGTTGCCCTTTTGAGAAGTTGCTATGGCTCCACCTGTCCACCAGATGTCACTAAAGCCTTGAAGCTTTGAATCTTTTTTGGCACAATTGTATGGAAAGCCTCAGTGCTTCATGAGGTTCATCTGTCATCGCTACTTGATTGTGTGGTGTCACATTTCTGTTGTTTTCTTCTTGTTTTATGGCATTCTGTCTCATTTTTGTCATTTTGAGTTAATTTGTCTTGTTTTATGTCCCGCTTCCGTCACTTTGTCCTGTTTTTTGCACCGTTGTGTCATTTTTTTGGCTCGTTTTTGTCATTATGAGTGTTATTTGGGTCATTTTTTGACTGTTTTTTGCTGTTTGATGTCTTGTTTCTGTAATTTTGTGTCTCTTATTAATGTTTTTCTATCTCCATGTCTCCAGACTTTTCCTCTCTACTCTTCATCATCAGTAGAAAGATGTTTCTCCATGCTGAATGTATCTCCATCAACCTGCTCCTCTGTTCACTGTTTCTGAGCCATGATGCATTTATTTTATTCATCCAGTAGCTTTGATTTTCCTCTCAGCCTCTCTGAGGAAACACTGCCTGCAGTTCAACCTGAATTTTTAAAATTTTTTGTCACCTGACTGTTGTCCTACTTGCAGAATAATTTGGAACATTGAAATATGCTGAATGGCCTCAGCATAACACCATCTAGCACATTTCTTTTTATTTATTCAGCAGGTTCTCAGTCTTTTTTCTCCATCTACATCCCAGCGGCAGCATCCAGGTGTGTTCGTGGATCACCTGGGAAGGAGAAGAGTCTGCTGTCCACCGTCCGGGCGATGGACTGCAGCTTCACCACGTCCATGGACTGACCAATGTGCACCGTGGACGGCATGCTGCCCAGAGTGCCGCGAACAAACTCGGCCACCTCCTGCACCGTGAACATCTGCAGCAGCTCGTCGAAGATGGCCGGGAACGAGTTGAGCAGGGCGGCCTGGGGGGAGACCAGAGGGTGAGGAGAGGAGGAATGAGAGGATGAAAGAGCCGAGGGAGGTTAGTTTCATCTGGAACAGAGAACAGCTGAGTTACAGGTGTGAGAACAGTCCAGGTGAGAGAGAACAGTCCAGGTGTGTGTGAGAACAGTCCAGGTGAGAACAGTCCAGGTGAGAACAGCCCAGGTGTGTGAGAACAGTCCAGGTGTGTGTGAGAACAGTCCAGGTGAGAGAGAACAGTCCAGGTGAGAGAGAACAGCCCAGGTGTGAGAACAGTCCAGGTGAGAACAGCCCAGGTGTGTGAGAACAGTCCAGGTGAGAGAGAACAGTCCAGGTGTGAGAACAGTCCAGGTGTGTGAGAACAGTCCAGGTGAGAACAGTCCAGGTGTGTGTGAGAACAGTCCAGGTGTGAGAACAGCCCAGGTGTGAGAACAGTCCAGGTGAGAACAGTCCAGGTGAGAGAGAACAGTCCAGGTGTGAGAACAGCCCAGGTGTGTGAGAACAGTCCAGGTGTGAGAACAGTCCAGGTGAGAACAGTCCAGGTGAGAGAGAACAGTCCAGGTGAGAGAGAACAGTCCAGGTGTGAGAACAGCCCAGGTGTGTGAGAACAGTCCAGGTGTGAGAACAGTCCAGGTGAGAACAGTCCAGGTGGGAACAGTCCAGGTGAGAGAGAACAGTCCAGGTGAGAGAGAACAGTCCAGGTGTGAGAACAGTCCAGGTGTGTGAGAACAGTCCAGGTGAGAACAGTCCAGGTGTGTGTGAGAACAGTCCAGGTGAGAGAGAACAGTCCAGGTGAGAGAGAACAGTCCAGGTGTGAGAACAGCCCAGGTGTGTGAGAACAGTCCAGGTGTGAGAACAGTCCAGGTGAGAACAGTCCAGGTGGGAACAGTCCAGGTGAGAGAGAACAGTCCAAGTGAGAGAGAACAGTCCAGGTGTGAGAACAGTCCAGGTGTGTGAGAACAGTCCAGGTGAGAACAGTCCAGGTGTGTGTGAGAACAGTCCAGGTGTGTGTGAGAACAGTCCAGGTGAGAGAGAACAGTCCAGGTGAGAGAGAACAGTCCAGGTGTGAGAACAGCCCAGGTGAGAACAGTCCAGGTGTGAGAACAGTCCAGGTGAGAACAGTCCAGGTGAGAGAGAACAGTCCAGGTGAGAACAGTCCAGGTGAGAGAGAACAGTCCAGGTGAGAACAGTCCAGGTGTGAGAACAGTCCAGGTGAGAACAGTCCAGGTGTGAGAACAGTCCAGGTGAGAACAGTCCAGGGACTCAGACAGGTGGATCAGGACTCTGGGCTTCAGGTTTCCTCCAGATGTTACTTACTGACAGTGGAGACGGCCGCAGAGCGTTGGAGCTCTGAGAGCAGCCGGCTGGCCCGCCACCAGGAGCCGGTCCTGGGGCAGAGACCTGGTTCTGGGTCTGGGTCTGGCTCGGGGCTACTGCTATGGGGGGCCCGACGCCGGGGCCCGGGGCCTGATTTGGACTGGGACAAGGCTGGGGGCCCTGAGGTGCATGGGTGTGGAGGAGGCCCAGGAGGAACGATAAGCAAAGAATTGGACAGAGGAGGTGAGGGAAGGAGGTGAGGAGAGGTTCCAGGTAGGAGGAGGAGATAAAAGTCAGATTAAAGCAGCTAAGAGGAGACGGGAACGCTAAAGACCGCTACTGGACAAACTGGACTACAGGACGCTAGCTGCTGCAGAAGCTAATGGATCTATAAAAAAACCCAATATTTCTGCTGTGAACATGGAGGTCTGATCGGAGGCTGGGCTCCTCCTCACCTGAGTGAAGATGAGCGTCTCCGAGTTGCGGCTGTCCAGGCTCAGGACGAAGCGGATGGACTGGAAGAGCTCCTGGATGCTGGAGCGAAACTGGTCCTCCTCTATCCCACAGGTGGCCCGAGAGTAGAGGATCCGAGACTGGACGATGAACTTGAACAGATACTCCAGGGCCTGGTGAAGGAGACACCAAGAGGTCCAATGATTTAATTCACATTTTAACCTTCCACAAAGACAAACCGTCCAGGTTCACTGTCTACACCCTCCTGGGCTGCATCTATTTATTCATCCAGCAGCTTTGACTTTACTCTCAGGATCATTTTGGACCAGTTTTGTGGCATTTTTAATGTGTTTTTCTTCAGTTCTGGACAACTTTATGCCACTTTAGATCATTTTTGAGTCATTTCATGTCAGTTTATGTAATTTCAAACAGTTTTTGAGTCATTTTTGACAAGTTTCTGTCATTTTGGACAAATCTGGAGTCAAATTGATTATGAATAATAATCTGCTCATCATCAGTAGAAGATATTTCTCCATGCTGGATGGATCTCCAACAACCTGCTCCTCTGTTCTGTTTCTGCTGCATTTATTCTATTGGTTTTCCTCTCAGTCTCTGGAGGAAACACTGCCTGCAGTTCAACCTGCTGGTCTCAGCTGAGTTGATCCTGGAGTTATTGTTTCTTCACAGCATTTGTTTTGAGCAAACAGTTTATTTTGTGAGGAAATTAAACTGAGACATGTACGATGAAGGGATTTTACTGAAATATCACAGATTGAACCTGAGCTTTGGTTTTTACACGATTAGTTCATGGACACCAGGAAGCTGAAAATCTTTCTCTTCTGTTCGTTTCTCCAGTTTCTGATGGTAACTTCTTTGGTTTTTAAAAGAAAACACACCTTCCTATCCTAGCAGCAGGTTCTGGGTCTCACAGGGTTACACTCTAGTTCTGAGGATTTATTATTATTTTTATTATTATTATTATTATTATTATTATTATTATTATTATTATTATTATTATTATTATTATTATTATTATTATTATTATTATTATTGTTATTATTATTGTCGGAGTTATTTTATGGAGCTATTGGACTATTGAAATTAATTATATTCTTTCATTTTCAAATTATTAAATTCAACATGTATAATGAAGTGATTTAGATGAAATATGATTTTAAGCTCAGCTGCAGTTCACACATGATTAGTTTAAGGACTCTCAGATAGTTGAAAATCCAACATATTTTCAGTTTTTACATTTTCTGGTTCTGATAAATTGTCATTTTTTTTTAGGTTTTAAGTTCTGAGGATTAGTGCTGTAGTTAAAATGTGTGCTTGTTGTGTTCATCAGCGTCCCATAACTGGTCCCCAGTTTTATTTCTGAGAATGTTTATGACGTCCATGTCGCCCTAAACTTTGACTCTAAACAAGCGCAGACTGCCTGAAAGCTGCTTACAGATCCATCCAGCATGGTGGAACATCTTTCTACTGATGATGAGCAGAGCAGAGAGGAAACATGGAGATAGAAAAACTTGTCCAGGACGAGGAGACATTATTTCAGAGTTCAACATCTGAGGAAACCTGGTGGACACGATGGTTCCTAGTTCTTACATTTTTGTTCGAGTTTTTTTTGTCCTTGTGTTTCATTTCATGACTCCATGTGTTGTCTAACTTGAAGAAATGAATTTAATCGTGATAAAATATCGAGATTAAATGGATTTTTTCAGGTTAGACTGACACCTCTGAGTTTTCTCTCCTCCTTCATTGTGGTTCCACAGAGCTGCAGGACTTTAAAATGAAGCAGGCTGAATAAAGGGGCCGAAAGCAGCGGTTCTTACCCTCATGGCCTCCTGGATGTGGTCCTGCCGGACCACCTCAGCAGACCGGTCCATGTACCACCTCAGACAGCGGATCAGCTCTCTGAAACGCAGAACAGGAGACACCTTAGAGCTGCTGTTCTTCACTCGAGAAGCTGAGAAGGATTTCTGGAAACCTGTTCATGACTTCAACTGACTGAAGAACCAGAATCAGCTTAACTGGCCCAGTTTGTCGACATTACCAAGCAATACGACACTGGTGGAGCTAAAGCTAAGAGCTAAAAACAAGGTAAAAGTTGAGGATTTACACCTAATATCTCCTGTAAACGACTGCTTGGACAGTTGATGTATGATATTTTTATGATTTATGGACATAAAGGTAGAAATATCAGTGGTCTGAGCAGAGTTCTTAATGATTATTCATAAAATTTGTCATATGAAGTCAGATAAGACAGTTAGCTGTAAAAAGAACCATGTTCTGATGGTGGAATCCAGTGTCCATAGTCTGGTTTGGGGGTCTATGTCTGCTTCAGGTCTCTCAGAGCTGCTCTTTGTTCCTCAAGGTTCCACTGTTAATGCACAATATTAGACCAACAACACTCTAGAAAAACTTCCACTTCCTGTTTTAGTCATGACTCAGCAACAGTGTTCTGAGCTTCTACCTGGCTTTAAGGAGGAATGGAACCCAAACTGCCCTGACCTCAACCCAACTGAGAACTGTTGGGGAATCCTGGACATGTTTACCATCCACCACCAACCACCATGAAACATCTCAACTCTAGTGGGGGAAGACAGAACCATCCACACTCTAGAACCTCCTACATTCACGAAACACCCAAGACGGAACTGGTAGATTCTTGGAGACGTCATCACCTCTCCTCCAAGATGAGAAAACGTCTTGGGGAATGGAACCCAAACTCCCTTGACCTCAACCCAACCGACAACTGTTGGGGAATCCTGGACGGTCGCATCTTTACTGGACTTCTCTGGAAGGTTCTGGAAGAACATGAACCTACCAGAGAAGTCCAGCTGGTTTCCACTGAAGCTCCTACGATTATCACAAACTGGATGATCAAGAACATTCACAGACATCAACATTTGTTCATTTCTAGAATCGGTAATAGGTCCAGTATGTTCTTCTGGACGCAGATGGCAATTTTTCCAACTTTTTCTAAAAAGGATGGAGCCTGAATGACTCCAGCTCAGCTACAGTTCAACTCTTTTTGTCGTCTTGTGTCTCGTTTTTGTCGTCTTGTGTCTTGTTTTTGTCATTTTAGAAGACAGAACCATCCACACTAGAACCTTTTGGGACACGGTGTAATGCTTTATTTTAATTTTTAGGTTCCTTTCTTTTGCTTTCTGCAGATTTTAAATGTTGCAGTCTTCCTTTATTTCTTACATCTTTTCTGGCAGCCTGTTGCCAGATTCTTACTGTTTTCTCATGAGACATTGTCTACCCAGTGCACCTTTTAATGAGCGTTCTTCAGTCCATCTGAGGTTAAAAGAAATGACTCACTTGTAGGCGAGGGCGCCAGCAAAGTGCTTCTGGATGTACGTGTCCATCACCGGCCTGAAGTGGTAGTATTTACTGTCCCTGAGCAGGTTGATGATGAACACCTGGAAGACACACAGAGAACCTCCAGTTAACCGGAGAAGACCTCAAAGAGTTAGAGAATGTTTTACATCAGCGTCAGCACCGAGACAGGAAGCAGCAGAATCTAACAGCTGGTAGACGTTCTGGTTCATCCTCAGACCTTCATGCTGCATCTAGAAATGTCTTCAAGACCTTCTGACCACATGCAGTCCCAGATCATCACACTCCCACCTCTGTGCTTCACTGTCAGGACTCTGCATCCACTGTGGTAGTCCTGCTCAGGTTCACACCAAACATCTGGACTCCATCTGAGCCCAACTCATTGATCTTCATCTGACCAAAGAACGTGATTTCAAGTCATAATGGAGAGTTTTGGCTAGTTTTGGACCGATCATTTTAAACTATTCTTAGCTTATCTTGGATCAGTTTTATCATTTTGGACAATAATTAACTTATTTTCGCCAAATTTTGAGTAATTTTGGATGCATTTTGAGTTATTTTGGATACATCTTGAGTCATTTTGGACACGTTCAGTAATTTTCACTTTAATGTTCAGGCATCAGAACAGACTCTGGTAAACAAGTAGCAGAGAAGTCCCTACTTAGGACCAGTATCTTCACTCTGGTCTTTCTAAAACTGTCATTTCTGACTTTGTTTATGCTGCTCACCTTGTACTGGTTACTGAGAGGTGGTCATTTAGTATGCAGGTGATACTGCCCACAGGAATGATCACTTCTGTTGTAAACTCTAATCAGAACACGACAGTGAGTCGTCAAGTAGAACGAGATCATCTGACCTGAGGAAACCAACCTCAGTTCTCTGGTACATTATCTTCAGGACATTTAAACAGTGACAGTAACTGCAGCTAAACCCCATCAGATCAACCTAACGATGAGTCAGAGCTTCCATCTGGAACATCTGGACTGGAACTGACCACACCGTCCTGCTGTTAGAGGACCTTGTTCTAACGGCTAACTAGTCATTATTTCTTCTTGTTTTTTACTCACCAGCGACTGGAACACCAGCGGTCCATACTTGTCAGTGTTGTCGTCCAGGATGGAGAACAACGTGTCCAGAATGTCTTGGAGAAACTGGAAGAGACAGACAGTGGTAGTTTGGTTGAAGGAAACTCTGGTTCATAAAGAGGAGATCAAATTGTCAGGTTCCTCAGGATCCTGAGGGAACAGAACCTTTCTAGTTCTCAGTAGGATTCAGGTCTGGACTCAGACTCCTCCAGAACTTCCACCTTGTTGTCTTCAAACCATCTTTGAGGATCTTTGTCTGTTTGCTTCGACTCATCGTCTGAATGGAAAACTGATCTTCTCCACGTCTCAGTTCTCTTCAGATCAGGTTGTCCTGCAGGATTTCATTTACCCTCTACCTTTACAAGCCTTCCAGGACCTGCTGCTGAGGAACATCATGATGCTGCCACCACCATGCTTCACATCATGATGCTGCCACCACCGTGCTTCACATCTTGATGCTGCCACCACCATGCTTCATATCATGATGCTGCCACCACCGTGCTTCACATCATGATGCTGCCACCACCATGCTTCACATCATGATGCTGCCACCACCATGCTTCACATCATTATGCTGTCACCACCATGCTTCACATGATGCTGCCACCACCATGCTTCATATCATGATGCTGTCACCACCGTGCTTCACACCATGATGCTGTCACCACCGTGCTTTAATCATGATGCTGCTACCACCGTAGTGCTGGGCGATATGGAAAAAATCATATATCACGATATGGATTATTTTATATCACAATAACGATATATATGATGATATACCACAACAAAGTATGTTTTCAGTTATTCTCTGAAAAGTTTGACAAAAATTTCATTGCTTACTTTTCTCCATGAAACTTCAACCTGTTGCCAGGGCTGGACCCGAATATTCGATCCCCATGGTGGTATGCGGATATTAATTTTGAGATCCAAATATTCGCCCCCTCCTACCTCCACCCCCACCCCCCATTGGGCATTACGAACCGAGCCGAAAATTCAGCTCTTTCCTCCATTAGCTCACCGCCTCTGGCCTCACGGACCGAACCGAATATTCAAGTCATTCCCCGTCTCCTTTAATCATGATGCTGCCACCACCATGCTTCACATCATGATGCTGCCACCACCGTGCTTCACATCATGATGCTGCCACCTCCATGCTTCACATCATGATGCTGCCACCACCATGCTTCACAGTGGGGATGGTGTGATTGTGATGATGTCCTCCAAATCCAAATAGTGTCTTCTTTCGGGTGTCTTCAGAGTCTCCACATGTCATCTGGTGAACTCTAGTCCAGATTTAATATGAGGTAAAAGACATCTATAACTCCTCATAGGAGTCTTGGTGGCCTCCCTCTCTAGTCTCTTTCTCCTTCAGAGGAGTCATAGGAGTCTTGGTGGCCTCCCTCTCTAGTCTCTTTCTCCTTCAGAGGAGTCATAGGAGTCTTGGTGGCCTCCCTCTCTAGTCTCTCAGGTCTTGAGGACATCCTGCTCTAGTCAGATTTATTCATGTTGCATCTTCCTTCCATTTCTTAATGATGGATTTAACTGGACTCCTGGAGATCATCAGGAACTTTAAATGTTCTTGTATCGTCTTGACTGATGCTTTTCAACAACCTTTCCTCAGAGTTTCTCAGTTCTTCAGTCTTCATGGTGTAGTTCTATCCAGGAGTTCTGATCCATCAGAGACTGGACCTTCAGATCCAGGAGTCTTTATCCACCAATCACTGACCTCAGATCATCCATTAATGACTTCTGGAACCAACTGGCAGCTCTGGGTTGAGTTTAATAATTGACATTATTTTGTAGAAATCTGTTTTCACTTTGACACAAACCAGTCATTTCTTGTAAATTCTTGTCAAAAGAGTCATGATTTAAGATGAAAAGCAACAAAAAAGGAACGTTTCCATTGGGGGTGAATAATATTTATCAGGCCTGCACTTGAATAACCTGTTGTGATGGAAGTATTAACGTGGAGTAAACGGTCTGTCTGAGCCTCACCTTGACTATCTCTTCTCCGCTGACATGTCGAAGTCGTCCCAGAATGTCCATGACTCGGTCAGGATGAGCTTTCCACTTGAGCAGGGCCAGGAGGTCCACTGGAAGACAATGGCAGAGTCAACTACCAGGGAAACACTCTGAGATGTGGAATTACTAATGTGTCTTTTTATGGTTGGTTCGTGTCTTTTTTTGGTCATTTTGCGTCACTTTATAGTCGCTTTATGTACAAAAATATCTCGAAGCATTTCAGTGCTTGTAAAAGCGAAGGACATTTTAAATAGCAAAGCCTTACATATCTTGTTTTGTTCTCTGATCTTACCTTATTTAAATTATTGCACCATGGTATGGGGCATTAAACACAGAAGCACATTACAACCAATATTCATACTTCAAAAACGAGCTGTCCGATTAATACACATGGTTAATTTTCTTGAACACACAAAGTGATTATTTTTAAAATCAAAAATTATGAAAGCTTATGACATTGTGGAATTTCAAACAGCACAATTTTTATTCAAAGCAAGAAAAAAATTACCATGTCAATTACAGAGCAAATTTCAGGAACATGTTGGTGGTTATAAATTAAGAGAAGAATTAAATTTTAGGTACCAAAATACAGAACAACAATGAAAAGTTTTAGTCCTACAATAAATCAGGTACAGCTGTGGAATAAACTTGAGATGGAACAGAAACAATGTTCAAACATCAACCAGTTTATGGAAGGTACAGTGAAGATGAACATAATGACCACTAGGGGCGCAGTAGTGTTGTTTTGCAACTGATTAATTGATGTATAATGTTGATGTTATCTGTCTTTTGCAGAAGCAGAATTATTGGTGGTGAATTTGTTTTTCATTTAATATTTTTCATGGAACTGATTGAAATGGGTGAATGAACTTAGGGCTGGGATTAAATAAGTTTTAACTTCTTCCCGCTCCCTTTCCAACATGTTGAAGTTTTGCTTTCCTCTCACTCTCCTTATATGAGAAGCATGATGGACTATTTTAGCTGTTTTTGTGAATCATTTGTTTATGTTATTAATTACATGTTTGAAATAAATAAATGAAATGAAATGTCTCTTTCTGGTCATTTTGTGTATTTTAATGGTTGTTTTATGTCTTTTTTTGGTCATTTTGTGTCTCTTTCTGGTCATTTTGTGTATTTTAATGGATGTTTTATGTCTTGTTTTGGTCATTTTGCGTCTGTTTAATGTCATTTTATGTCTCTTTCTGCTCATTTTGTGTCTTTTAATGATTGTTTCATGTCGTTTTTTTGGTCATTTTGCCACACTTCATAGTTGTTTTGTGTCTGTGGTCATTTTGTGTATTTTAATGGTTGATTTATGTCTTTCTTTGGTTAGTTTGTGTCTTTTAAAAGTCGTTTTAAATCTCTTTCTGGTCATTTTATGTCTTTTTATAGTTGATTTGTGTCTCTTTGTTGTCATTTTGTATATTTTAATTGTTGTTTTATGTCTTTTTGTCATTTTGCATCTTTTTAATGTTTTATATGTCTCTTTCTGATCATTTTGTGTCTTTTTATGGGTGTTTTATGTCTTTTTTTGATCATTTTGTGTCTTTATATTTGTTTCATGTCTTTTTTGGTCATTTTGCTTCACTTTATAGTCATTTTGTGTCTTTTTGTGGTCATTTTGTGTCTTTTCATGTTTGTTTTAACGTCTGTGGTCTTGGTCAGGATGTAGTGGATTAAACCAAGCCTCCATTCAGAGAACTTTAGTCATGGAATCACTGGAATCACTGGAGGAATGGTTCGAGCCCTAGCTAAACTTTACATCAGATACGGTTTTCTGGCTCAGGTGTTTTGCGTTGAGGCAGGTTGCCATGCCAACAGATACAGGAAGTATGGTCCCAGCTGGTCCCTAACTGGACTGATTAAAACTCCCTCCTACACTTCATGTGAACTAATGCTGCTGGTTGTACCGTTCTGCGTGAGCTTGGTGGAGGACAGCTGGGTGGAGATCCAGAAGGTCTCCTTGGTGCTGCGCTGGAAGATGAGGCTGGAGGGGATGCTGGGGCAGCTGTTGAAGTCCTCCTTACAGCAGGGCAGGCCCAGGTAGAGGGCGTGGTTACTGAAGGTGGTGTTCTCATCGCACTGAGGCCCAGAGGAGGAAGAAACAGTGGAGTTACACATTATAATGTTCATTCAACATTCAACAACACGTTTTACATTAACGAAGAAAAAATTTACTTTTACCTTCAAAACAGTGACTTTAGTCCAGAAAGAAACAATACAGACATTATCCAGTATTTTAGGTTGACGTAAACACATGACATGGAACATGTCAATGAATATCTAGTATAATAGTTTATTATCTGTAATTCAACAAGACAGAATCTATGAGATAATATTATAAAAATTATTGACCATTTTACAACAGTAATTTTACTGATTTAAATACAGTACTAGTGTGAGGTTGTGGCCAAAATCTAAACCAGGGGTGTTCAACATGTGGCCCACGGGCCTAAACCGACCCTCCGGAGGGTCCAATCCGGCCCTCCAGACGGTCATTTTTGTCATATTTTGTCTTGTTTTTGTCTGACTTTTGTCGTTTGTCTCATTTCTTTGTCTTGTGTCATTTGTCCATTTTTTTGTCACTTTTAAAGTTTTTTGTCACATTTTTTTCTTTTTTTTGTTTTGTTTCATGTCGTTTGTCTCGTTTTGTGTCTCGTTTTTGTCTCATTGTAATATTTTGTCTTGTTTTTGTTTTTTTCTCATTTTTTTCATTTTTTATCTCGTTTTTGTCGTTTGTTCATTTTTTGTCACTTTGTAACTTTTTTGTCTAATTTTTTGTCTTTTCTTGTTTTGTTTCGTGTCGTTTGTCTTATTTTGGTCATTTTGTGTAATATTTTGTCTTGTCTTTATTTTTTTTTTTGTCTTTTTCATTGTTCTGATCCTCCAGTAAATCCTCTCTGGTTCAGTTCCAGGTGACTAAATGTTGTGTTACTTTGTCAACACTCTGTGATCTGGAATTTCTTACTACTAAATTCAGACAAGACTGAAGTCATTGTATTTGGCCCCAAACATCTTAGAGAATTGCTTTCAAAGCATATAGTTACTCTGGATGGCATTACATTGGCCTCCAGTACTACTGTGAGGAACCTCGGTGTTATCTTTGACCAGGACATGTCCTTTAACTCACACATAAAACAAATCTGTAGGACTTCCTTTTTCCACCTGAGAAATATTGTGAAAATCAGGAACATCCCGTCTCAGAGTGATGCAGAAAAACTAGTCCATGCATTTGTTACTTCTAGGCTTGACTACTGTAATTCCTTATTATCAGGTTGTCCCAATAGCTCTCTGAAACATCTACAGCTGATCCAAAACGCTGCAGCCAGAGTACTGACGGGAGAGCAAGAGAGATCATATTTCTCCTATATTGGGTTCTCTTCATTGGATCCCTGTTAAATCTAGAATAGAATTCAAAATCCTTCTTCTGACATATAAAGCTCTTAACAACCAATCTCCGTCATATCTTAAAGACCTGATAGTACCATATTACCCTAGCAGAACTCCTCGCTCTCAGATTGCAGGCTGACTTGTTGTTCCTAGAATCTCTAAAAGTAGAATGGGAGGCAGAGCCTTCAGTTATCAGGCACCTCTCCTGTGGAACCAGCTCCCAGTTTGGGTTCGGGAGGCGGACACCCTCTCTATTTTTAAGACCAGGCTTAAAACCTTCCTTTTTGACAAAGCTTATAGTTAGGGCTGACTGGGGGACCCTGACGGGGTGAGCTGGTGTTTTCATTTGCACAACTGACTTCCCCTCTTGACGTCCCTTTAGTTTGCCCCTAGTTATGCTGCTATAGGCCTAGGCTGCTGGGGAACCTCTCTGGATGCACTGAGCCCTTCTCTAACTACCTATGTATTTACTATATATACCATTATTGCATTACATTCACTCTGTTTCTTTCTGTGTCCTTTCTCCGAGTGTCCCTGGTCCCAGAGCTGGATGCTGGATGCTTCAGATGTGTGGCTGTGTTTTATGGTCCTTGTGTCCCACCCCCCCACCTCTCTATCTCTACCCCTCTATCTGTATCCCTCTATCTCTACCTCTATCCCTCTATCTCTACCTTTCTACCTCTTCTGTCCCTCTCAACCCGCCCGGCCAGCAGGCAGATGGGTCCCCCCACATTAGAGCCGGGTTCTGCTCGAGGTTTTTTTCCCTGTTAAAAGGGTGTTTTCCTTGCCACTGTCGCCTTTTGGCTTGCTCTGGGGGTCAGGCATATGGGTTCTGTAAAGCGTCTCGAGACAATTTGACTGTAATTGGCGCTATATAAATAAAATTGAATTGAATTGAATTGAATTGAAGTTGGAATGTGGAAATGATAAACTGAGGCTGAATGTTGATGAAACTGAATTTATTTTTCTTGTTCATGATGCTTAGTAAAAAGATAATTCCTTAAATGTGAACATCGTTGCACTAAAACAAAAGAACCATTAGGAGCTGTGGTTATTTCTAGGTTTTTAAGCTGTGGTTTTACTGGTTTTACTGGAGATCAAACTGGGCTGAATGTGGGACCTGGACTAGAATCAGTTTGACTCTCCTGGTCTAGAATGAATCATCTTTTATATGATTCCAGATTATCTCAGTGGACATTATTTATAATCTTAGCCTGATTCCATTTTATATTATATCATCATCTATGTGCACATTTAACTTGAATGCTCATTACTAACTGTTCAACATCTAAATGAATACTTGTCAGAACAGGAAACAGGAAAACGTGTAGAAGCTAATTTCCCTCCCCTACTAAGAACGCAAGACAGAAATCTCTAATATGACACGCATTGAAAGCGGTTATGAAACCACAACAGAAAGTCTGAAACCAGCGTTACAGCTCTGCACAGACGAGGGGAACTACAGAACAATGCTGATTTTGCAGGTCTGACCTTGTAGACGTAAAGTTCATGGCTCTCATCGGACAGCGTCGTTCCATCTTCTCTCATCAGAGGAGAAAAGGCAAAACCAAACAGCTTCTTCTCTCCTTTGTCCTTGGCTGTAACAGAGACATAGAGTCAGAGGGAAGGAGAGGAATCTGCAGATATATGACTGTCATAAAAGAGAAATGTAGCAGATAAAACATCCAAACACAGCTAACCTGGGTAATATAAGTATTTTCTACATTTACGAGCCTCTGTATAAATTCAATATTCTCTAAATGTATTTAAAAGGATTCAAAGCCTTTACTGTCAGACACAGATATAATAATAATAACTTTATTTATATAGCAGCCTTAAGAACAGAGTTTACAAGGTGACAGTCCAACCAGACACGAGACGAGGCAGAGCGGTCGAATAAAATAAAAATTATCATAAAGAGTTCAATGAATAATTAGTCATCATGTGTCCACTAGTTGGCGGACATGGAGGAAATTCTCCTGGAAAAATTTGGTCTTTTTACACCAAGATTGAAAAAATTTGGTAATTTTGGACAATTTTTCTGTCATTTGGGATAAGTTTCAAGTCATTTTGGACAAGGTTAAGGTCATTTTAGACAAGTGTCTAGTCATTCTGGACAAATTCCAAGCCAACCAAAGGTTCCTGATCCAACCAGTCCAGAGCTGGACTCTTCTCCTCTGTGGTTCTCTGGTGGTAGAACTAGTTACCAAACTCTGTTCAGTCTTTAAGAAAAGACTAAAAACCACCTTTACACTTGACAGACTTTCTGTAGACACAATTGTTCTATTATCACTCTAGAACCTGTTCTATGGTTCTGATCCAGGTCGTTTCCTCCTGACGAGATCCTAGATGTGGTGGATCTACCCTCAGATGGACTTTGTTTTGGATAAAATTAAATTGTAGAACTGTTGCATGTCAGCCAGCTGGTTTGCTTTCCTGTGATCTAGAACCCTGAGCCTACAGGGTCCGGTACTCACTGGAGCAGTGTCGGAACTCGAAGCGTAGGTGGGACCCTCGGAAGCGGTCGATGGGGATGGGCAGCTTGATGACGTCGCTCCATCGAGGGCTGTTGTTGTGGTAGAGCACGAAGGACCGGTGCTCCGGCAGGTTGGGTTCCCCTGAACCCAGACTGATGCAGTCCTGCAGAGAGAACCAGACCAACACACAGCAGCAGTGAGTCTGGGTGGGTTTCCCAGCCGGTACGTTCGTACTCGGGGTCTTCGTTGGAGTTTTTCTGACTGTAGTCGTGTTGTTCATTCGAAGACGTAAGAGAGGTGGGTTTAAACAGTCTGTCCAACACGACTCATAGTTTCAGACCTACTGTCCAGTGCGACATTCATTCCTACCATAGTGGTGCTGGAGAACACAAAAAACCTTGGCAGGATGTTTACAGAACATAGGCCTAATTAATAGTAGAGATGGTATGAATGCCTTCTAGCTCTAGATGTTAGAACCTTCAGGTTGTCTGTAATGTCTGTAGAGGACAACCAGCTGAAATGAAGCCTGGATCTAGTTTAACGTTCTCCACATGATACCGGTGTAATGAGACATGACGGGTTCTGACTGAGTCCTGGTGTAATGAGACATGAAGGGTTCTGATTGAGTCCTGGTGTAATAAGACATGAAGGGTTCTGACTGAGTCCTGGTGTAATGAGACATGAAGGGTTCTAACTGAGTCCTGGTGTAATGAGACATGAAGGGTTCTAACTGAGTCCTGGTGTAATGAGACATGAAGGGTTCTAACTACATAGTGGTGTAATGAGACATGAAGGGTTCTAACTGAGTCCTGGTGTAATGAGACATGAAGGGTTCTAACTACATAGTGGTGTAATGAGACATGAAGGGTTCTAATTGAGTCAATTCAATTCAATTCAATTTTATTTATATAGCACCAATTACAGTCAAATTGTCTCGAGACGCTTTACAGAACCCATATGCCTGACCCCCAGAGCAAGCCAAAAGGCAACAGTGGCAAGGAAAACACCCTTTTAACAGGGAAAAAAACCTCGAGCAGAACCCGGCTCTAATGTGGGGGGACCCATCTGCCTGCTGGCCGGGCGGGTTGAGAGGGACAGAAGAGGTAGAGGGGTAGAGATAGAGGGATAGAGATAGAGGGGTAGAGATAGAGATAGAGAGGTGGGGGGTGGGACACAAGGACCATAAAACACAGCCACACATCTGAAGCATCCAGCTCTGGGACCAGGGACACTCGGAGAAAGGACACAGAAAGAAACAGAGTGAATGTAATGCAATAATGGTATATATAGTAAATACAAAGGTAGTTAGAGAAGGGCTCAGTGCATCAAGAGAGGTTCCCCAGCAGCCTAGGCCTATAGCAGCAGAACTAGGAGCAAACTAAACGGACGTCAAGAGGGGAAGTCAGTTGTGCAAATGAAAACACCAGCTCACCCCGTCAGGGTCACCCAGTCAGCCCTAACTATAAGCTTTGTCGAAAAGGAAGGTTTTAAGCCTGGTCTTAAAAATAGAGAGGGTGTCCGCCTCCCGAACCCAAACTGGGAGCTGGTTCCACAGGAGAGGTGCCTGATAACTGAAGGCTCTGCCTCCCATTCTACTTTTAGAGATTCTAGGAACAACAAGTAAGCCTGCAGTCTGAGAGCGAAGAGTTCTGCTAGGGTAATATGGTACTATCAGGTCTGTAAGATATGATGGAGATTGGTTGTTAAGAGCTTTATATGTCAGAAGAAGGATTTTGAATTCTATTCTAGATTTAACAGGGAGCCAATGAAGAGAAACCAATATAGGAGAAATATGATCTCTCTTGCTAACTCCCGTCAGTACTCTGGCTGCAGCGTTTTGGATCAGCTGTAGATGTTTCAGAGAGCTATTGGGACAACCTGATAATAAGGAATTACAGTAGTCAAGCCTAGAAGTAACAAATGCATGGACTAGTTTTTCTGCATCACTCTGAGACAGGATGTTCCTGATTTTCACAATATTTCTCAGGTGGAAAAAGGAAGTCCTACAGATTTGTTTTATGTGCGAGTTAAAGGACATGTCCTGGTCAAAGATAACACCGAGGTTCCTCACAGTAGTACTGGAGGCCAATGTAATGCCATCCAGAGTAACTATATGCTTTGAAAGCAATTCTCTAAGATGTTTGGGGCCAAATACAATGACTTCAGTCTTGTCTGAATTTAGTAGTAAGAAATTATAGGTCATCCAGGTCTTTATGTCCTTAAGACAATCTTGCAGTCTAGCTAGCTGATTAGTTTCATTTGGCTTCATAGATAAATACAATTGAGTGTCGTCAGCATAACAATGGAAATTAATACAGTGCTTCCTAATAATGTTGCCTAAGGGAAGCATGTATAATGTGAACAGTATTGGTCCTAAGACAGAACCCTGAGGAACTCCATGATTAACCCTAGTCCTAACCCGAGTCCTGGTGTAATGAGACATGAAGGGTTCTGACTGAGTCCTGGTGTAATGAGACATGAAGGGTGCTAACTACATAGTGGCGTAATGAGACATGAAGGGTTCTAATTGAGTCCTGGTGTAATGAGACATGAAGGGTTCTAACTGAGTCCTGGTGTAATGAGACATGAAGGGTTCTAACTGAGTCCTGGTGTAATGAGACATGAAGGGTTCTAACTACATAGTGGTGTAATGAGACATGAAGGGTTCTAATTGAGTCCTGGTGTAATGAGACATGAAGGGTTCTAACTGAGTCCTGGTGTAATGAGACATGAAGGGTTCTGACTGAGTCCTGGTGTAATGAGACATGAAGGGTTCTGACTGAGTCCTGGTGTAATGAGACATGAAGGGTTCTAACTGAGTCCTGGTGTAATGAGACATGAAGGGTTCTAACTACATAGTGGTGTAATGAGACATGAAGGGTTCTAATTGAGTCCTGGTGTAATGAGACATGAAGGGTTCTAACTGAGTCCTGGTGTAATGAGACATGAAGGGTTCTGACTGAGTCCTGGTGTAATGAGACATGAAGGGTTCTGACTGAGTCCTGGTGTAATGAGACATGAAGGGTTCTAACTGGGTCCTGGTGTAATGAGACATGAAGGGTTCTAACTACATAGTGGTGTAATGAGACATGAAGGGTTCTAACTGAGTCCTGGTGTAATGAGACATGAAGGGTTCTAACTGGGTCCTGGTGTAATGAGACATGAAGGGTTCTAACTACATAGTGGTGTAATGAGACATGAAGGGTTCTAACTGAGTCCTGGTGTAATGAGACATGAAGGGTCATCATGCTATAAACATCTGTCTGCGGTTACATGTAAAGTCTGAGAAACATCTAAGCATAAACATTTGATCTCCACAGACCAACATGACGGAGCAGCGACATCCAACAACAGCCAGACAAACCCAGGAGCTCCCAATGGCCACGTCACAGGAATGACTGAAAAACAACGGCCCAATGACCAAGTCATAACAATGATTGAAGAAAAACAACCCATGATGATCAAGGTGCTGGAAGATCAACAGGTCGAGCCATATACAGGAGCTACAGTCCCCGACTCATGACCAGTTACTCTTCCCCCAGGTTTCCTGTCTTTATGTCCTCAATGAGCCAAAGTGTCCTTGAAAAACGCTTCATGAACCCTCAGTCAGGACGTATAAATGTGGACCATTTGCTAATTATTATCTACTGTATGATGAGCTTCCTTTATTTTCCACTATTAATGACACACGGGTATATGATGGTCATGTTGTCGTGAACTTTAGAAGCAAATACTCTTCAGATTTATGGCATTCTTCAGTCTTCAGTCCACAAGTGCAGCATTAGTTACTGGCTTTATAACTTCAAATCTGCTTAAAGCTAGTTTTAGAAGACTATGCTATCCCACTGGTTTCATACATTTGCTTTTTTTCCTACTCGGTGTTATCATGACGTTCTACATCTGCACTGTTCTTACTGCATTTTTAAAAATGTGACTTTGTAAATGCACTGGCAGGATGACTGCAATGACAATAGAAGGAGTTCTCTTCAGAGTTTTGTCAAATTCAACTTTATTTTTTTCTCCTTTTTTTCCTTGATTCTTGCCTTTCTAACTACAGTAAGAAGACATGTCTGAGTTCTTCTTCATGATGTTCTGGTTCCACAGAGCTGCAGGACTTTAGATTAAAAATGAACCAGGAGCTAAAAATGCTGAGAAACTGTTTGGAGTTTAGAGGGTTGATGTCCTGCATTTTAATACAATAAATATAAAAAAAACACCTAAAACCTAATAAAACCTGCTGTATAACCTTGAGTTTAGATGGTCAGGATGAGGACGAGGTGTTGAAGCAGAAAGTAGATAATGGCCTCCCTACCTTTAGGATCTCTCCATCAGCGTAGACAACATAGACGGTCACCTCGATGTTCTTCTGGACGCTCTTCCCTCCTCTCTCAAAGTCTCCTCGTTCCAGAGTCAGGTAGAGGTCGTTCCGGATGTCTCCTGGAACCAGGAAAGACAGAACCTTCCCTGTCAGTCCAAAATAATCCAACCAAAACTAACACAGTTCCTCCAAGAACCAACCAGAACCTCCTCAGAACCGTCTGGTTCTTCATCTCCAGTAACTATCAGTGATCAGAGTTCTACCTTCATACTGGGAATATTTCCAGAGTTCCAGGTCCTTGAAGTCCATGGAGGAGAACGTCCCCTGGAGAAAGTTCTAGAGTAGACCTACTGACAACTGGACAGTTGTCAGTAGGTCTACTCTAGAACTTTCTCCAGCTATTGGTAGGTCTACTCTAGAACTTTCTACAGTTGTCAGTAGGTCTACTCTAGAACTTTCTCCAGTTGTCGGTAGGTCTACTCTAGAACTTTCTTCGGTTGTCGGTAGGTCTGCTCTAGAACTTTCTCCGGTTGTCGGTAGGTCTACTCTAGAACTTTCTCCGGTTGTCGGTAGGTCTACTCTAGAACTTTCTCCAGTTGTCGGTAGAGCTACTCTAGAACTTTCTCCAGTTGTCGGTAGAGCTACTCTAGAACTTTCTACAGTTGTCGGTAGGTCTACTCTAGAACTTTCTCCGGTTGTTGGTAGGTCTACTCTAGAACTTTCTCCGGTTGTTGGTAGGTCTACTCTAGAACTTTCTCTGGTTGTCAGTGGGTCTACTCTAGAACTTTCTCCGGTTGTCGGTAGGTCTACTCTAGAACTTTCTCCGGTTGTCGGTAGGTCTACTCTAGAATCATTTAGGAGATGTTCCAGGTAGTGACCAGTGCCAATGCTACCAGTTAGCTAGTGTAAGCTAACTGCTCACTGCTAACGCTTTAAAAAAAACAAAAAACATAAAGGCAAGGAAACTATACTTATAACTTCTCCAAACCCCTCTAAATGCTAATGCTAGCTGTCAGACTACTACCATGTCCAAAGCAAACTTACCACTGACAAAGAAACTATACAAACTAGCCAAACTTGCTAGTGCTAGATGCTAATGTCAATTGCTAAGATTTGCTAAGAATTGGGGCAGTGGTGGCGCAACGGTTAAGTCTCTGGACTACTGATCAGAAGGTTCAAGGCCCGATGTGGCCAGTGTTGGGCCCTTGAGCAAGGCCCTTAACCCTTCCTGCTCCAGGGGTGCTTTACTGTGGCTGATCCGTCGCTCTGACTCCCCCGGGGAGAGATGCGAAAATCAGAATTTCCCCTCGTGGGATTAATAAGGGCTAATAAAATAAAAAAAATAAAATAAATAAAAAATTAGATACATCATTACTTCAGCCAAGCTCACCACAGACAGAGACTATACAAGTAGACTTCATCTAGGATACAAGTACCAGTTGCTAACTGCTCATTGCTAACTGCTACCTAACAAGAAAACCAACAAACAAAAGAAAAAGACGCAGCCCTACCTTCCACCACAAACTTACCTGAGATGGCTGCATAGTCCGAGAGAGACTCTAACAGGCCACGCCCCCACCTGATCTACACTTCCTCTTCCTGAATCTCTGCCCATTGGGGGAGGGAAAAGAGGGCGGGGACAGCAGAGTGAAGGAGAGGGCTACTCCCTCACCGCCTCTATTTCACCCCCCAGCTATTATTATTTCTCCTAATCCATCTGCACTGACTAGATCTAGCAGCTTCATCTGCCATGTTACTCACCGTCTTCCTCAGACTCTGCAACAAAGCCTCTACACCTCACCTCTACTGGACCAACTCTGGTTCTCCATCCTCTGCTCAGTCTGCATATCTACCTTCTTCCTCTCATGAACTGCCTCCACTGAATCTGTTAACTCAATAAAATACTGTCTTTTCCTTCACAGACCACACAACGATGTCTGGCCTCAGATTAGTTCACACTATTTCTTGGGGAACAACCAGCTTTCCTCCTAAATCTACCTGCATTTCCCATCACCAGCTCCTACCAGGCGCCTCCTGCCTCCTGCCTCCTTCCTGACTTAAGGACCCTAACCTTCTCCTCCTCTCCAACAAATTTCACCACTAACCTCTCCTTACTAGAACCTCCAGAATTCACCTTTTTTCTCCTCTCTTCACTTCATGCAGCGAAGCTTCTCAGCACCTGATTATGCTGCCATGTATACCGGCCTTGTGATCAGCTAATTCTACAACCAGACAAAATATGCTCAAATTTATATTCACAGTGTTTTTCAGGTGATAATCTGTAATCTAACTGTCATTTAAAGCTGGCTGCTATTGTTTAGGTGATATTTTTATGTTTTTTATGTTTATTTTATATGAAACTATGATAATTGTCTCGGTAAAGGAGATGTGTTAAATATTTGTTGAGGATTTGAGACTTACAGCAGTTCTTCTTTCTCTGACTGAACTGTTTAAAGTGGGTTAAAATTATTATCTTTTGAAGTACTGTGCGTTCTAATGATAACTTTTTGAAGTATTGTTCATTCTAAAGATAGTTTTTTTAAATATCGTGCTGCTTTGGCCCAGACTCCTCCTCACCGGGCATGATGACGTCCGGGAAGCCCAGTTTGCGGGTGATGGCGACGCCCCGGCTGAATATCAGAGGGTTTTCCCTGCGGACCTGCTCCATGTCGCCTCGCAGCAGCTGCAGAGAGATGATCAGACCTGCAAGCAGAAGACAGAGGATCAAACCGAAGCCGGACGTTTCCTCGTGGACATCTTGACCTGGAGAAGCACCGGGGAGCTGCTGGATAACCAAAAAACTGTGAAAAATCACCACAAACAGATCCTAAAAACTCGCCACAAAACGGTTCTAAGTTCCCTCAATCTTACCGTAGCTGGTGCTGGGTGCCGTGTATTTGGTGCTGGACTTGCGGATGATGTTCTCGTGGATCTGGTACCATTCGTTCTCATTGTTGCACCTGAAGGGGAACAAGAAGAGAAACATCTCATCCAGCAGGAAACCAGTGAAGTTCCAGAAACAAAACCAGAGGAACCTGTAGAACCCTCTGGTTCATGTAGAGGAGACTGGAAGATTGTTCCACGTTCTGCTTTTTCTTGTCTTTCATGGCAGTGAAATAAACAATCTGACTTTCAGGCTGTTTTTCAGACAAAACCAGTCAGTAAATGTGTCACCACTTTGTTCTTTAAGGAACTGGGATGGAGATTTTCCCTGCTGAGGATAAAAACAGAGAACGGTGTTTATTCCACTTTGATTATTTAAGAATCCTTTTATGTCTTTTTGGGTCTTTTTTTTGTTGTTGGTAATTTTAGCATCCTTTTATGTCATTTTTGTGTTATTTTTGTGTCTTTTTATGTCTTTATGGGTCAGTTTGACTTTTTTTTGTTATTTTAGCATCCTTTTGTCATTTTTGTGTTTTTTAGTATCATTTGTGTATCACTTTTGTAACTTTTTGTGTAATTTTTCTATTATTTTATCAACCTTTTTGGTCTTTTTGGGTCATTTTTGTGACTTCTTGTGTTTTTGTGTCTTTTTTCTCATTTACTGCACATGGTGGAGTAAACACTGTTTTCTGTTTGAGTTTTTTATGACTCATAGAACATTTTTAGATTTTATTTTTATTTTATTAGGTATTGAGCACCAAAGGTGTGAAGACCCTATTGGAACCCATGGTTGTGTAACTCGTCAAGATGCACATAAATGTAATTGACTCCAACACCCAAAACACAACAAGAAGTCGGACATTTTGAATTATGAAATGGCCGCCGGCGGAGTTTCGACGTTTCGCCATGAAACAGGAAGTGATGTCTAACTATCCTGTACATGCTCCAATCTGCCTCAGACTTTACATGTGTGATCAGAGTCCAACATTAATCAGATACATAGGCTGAAATACGCTCACAGTCACAGCGCCACCTGGTGGACATTAACACAAAGTGACACAAAATGACACAAAAATGACACAAAAGGATGCTAAAAAACTGAAAAATGGCAGAAAAAGACACAAAAATGATACAAAAGTGGCACAAAAAGACACAAGGATGCTAAAATAACAAAAAAGACAAAAGTGACACAAAAAGACACAAAATGATGCTAAAATAACACAAAAAATGACCACCTGGTGGACATTTTTTGCTGGTTCGCCATGAAACAGGAAGTGATGAATAACTATCCTATAGATGCTTGGATCAAACACTGCTTGCAGCTTTAATTTAGTACTTTGATCCTTTTTTAACCCTCCTGTTGTCCTCATTTACGGGCACCAAAAAATATTGTTACTTTGTCTGAAAAAAAATCAAAAAAATAAGCAAAAAAATTCCCCAAATTTCTGAAAATTTCAGGAAGGAAATCTAATAATTCCTTAAAAGTTTCCCTCAAAAGTTTTATTTTTTAAAAAAAAAAAATCCCCCAGATTTGGCAAGAAAATTCTTGTAAATATTTTCAAAAATGAGTAAAAATCTTCCCAAAAAAATCCTAAAAATACACAAAGTGATTCTTTAAGAATATTCACATAAAAAACCTCCTCAACATCTTTGAATGACTCTCAGCTTGTTTCTGTGCTTTTATTGAGGTCAGTGTTGCTGGAAGAAGAAGAAAATCAATCAAAAAAACTGAAAGTTTTGTTGCTAAAATCCAGAAAATTGTTAACTAAATATTGTGGTTTATGCAAATAGGGCTGTGTGATCCCCACTCCCTGGTTGGACCACGACGACGGAGGCGTAGCTGCGGCCGGGAGTCCCAGTGATTGGTGCGGCGCTTACCAGGCTGTCCAACCGAAAACTGCCAACTCCTTTAAAAGAGTTGGCAGTTCCACTGAACGGGGCAGCTGACTCCCAGCGTGCCGTGTTGTGTTACTGTGTGGTCGAGGCAAGATTGTCTGTGTGTGCTAGGAATTGGGCCAGGCCTAGAATCAAAAACTGATACAGCCTCACTTCATTCCAGGTAGTTCCTTCTGTTTAGGTTTCACCAGGATTAGGGGTGCTGACTCCTGTGTAAGTTTTGTTTTGCCAGTTCCTCTTTAGTGAGCCTTTTTGTTCCGTTTTTCTTTTGTCCACCGCGATGGTAGCGTTAAGTTCTCCTTATGAGAACTCTTTTTGTGTTTTGAAGTTTTCTTTGATTTGAGCAGCACCCACCAGCCCTCTTCCTCAGTTCTGCCTCAGTTTGTATAGTATTTTGCACATTTTCTGTTCAACCTTTTCTGTAATAAATAATTTGATTTTTTTTTACCATCCACAACTGTTTATGTTGCCCCCCCCCCCCCTCCCCCGAGCTGGGGTTGTAACAGGTTACTAAAAATAGATTTTTCTGCCATTTTTTCAGTGAACTGAAGGTTTCTAAGGCTTTAGATTAACCTGAAATCTGTGCACATAGAAATCAAGAGCGTGCACGTGACGTGAGCTCAGAGCAGAAAACCATCTGAATCTAATGATCAGGATTTACAATGAGAGCATTTATCTGTCTCATTGTAACCTGATCAGATTTTACATCATTCACCTCATTACACTGATTTTTGTACAAAAAATTTCAAATTTTCAGGGTTTTTTTTCTTTAAGTTTCTGAGATATTTTTGTTCACACAGTCTCACATTTCAGTGAGAAAAAAACCCTGCTGAAAGCGGATCAAAGGGCAGATTATAAAAAAAGAAATTATCTCAAAAGGTATTTAAAACAATCAATCTACAATTTAAAATACCCACTAATTAAAATTGGAATTAAATATTTCATTAATTAATTAAAATTGGAATTAAATACTTAAATGTGTTATTAAATAAATATATCATTAAATAATTAAATATGTCATTAATTAATTAAAATTGGAATTAAATATGTCATTAATTAATTAAAATTGGAATTAAATACATAAATGTATTATTAAATATGTCATTAATTCATTAAAATACCAATTCATTTTAAGTAAAAAACATATTTTATTATTTCACTATTTAATTATTTCATGGTCCTCGTGTTGCAGTGGGTCATGAATTTATTTTATCTGTCAACCTCGCCCGTCAAAGTCGGTGGGCGGATCCTAACACCTGATTGGTTACCCTGCACATCAAGTCAAGGCAAATCGATTCCAGATAATGGATTGACGCAGAGCTTGTGAACACATTCCGATACACTGGGTGGCGCTATTCACCTCTACGTTGGTTTGGATACTCAATAAAACAAAACTTTATTAGCAACCGCTAAAGACTCGGTCCTCTTTCCCAAATGTTGATACATGCGGTGCAAGACAAATTTTCCTTTAGCATTTCCTTTAGCATCTACTCGGCGCGCCACGGCTCGTCTCGGTTTAGTTGTTTTTCCATTACATTGAGTACCACGTCATCGTGGGTGGAGTCGTCATAGCGCAGCGAGCCGAAAGTCCCTTAACGTCATTTGTGTGCGACACAAACGCAACATAACGGAGACGATGGTACACCTGCTGCTCGGTCTGTGGCTTTCTGTCAGATTCAGAGTAATAGAAGAGTCGGAGAAAGCTGAGAGCGGCGAGTCGAAACACTGAGGAGACACACAGGAGAGTTTGGGAGGTGATGCAGCAGTATCAAGCCGAAGACAAGAGGATATGAACTAGACGACATATGAGGGTAAGCTAATGCTAGTTCGCTAGCTATCATGTATCAGTCCTGTAATGGCTGCAGTTTGTCGCTATTAGGTATTAAAATATGTATGCTGTGTATGTGTTTCAGATGCTCTCTGATGAGACTTCATGGGATTTACCTGAAGCAGCAGCACATGAGCCTACAGTGGCACAAGGTGTAGAGGAGGAGGGCAGAGATGTACAGGATGCACTGATGTATACGTGTCATGCAAAAGTTAGAAGTTATTCTTCTCGTTATACTTCTGTTTTTCTGTCCCCGGACCGCTATTGTTTTCTTTAATGCAATTCTGACAATAAACTTTTGTACCTTTTGCAGATGTGTCTATGCTATTGTTTTATTTGTGAAGGTTAGCAAGATTACATGACAAATTAAACACCAAAACATTAAAACAGCTGTTTTAAGAATATTCCAGTTTGATAAATCAGTATTGCTTTGGTGTAATTCAGTCACCGGAATTATGAACCATAAAGTAGTTTGTGTTAAAACATGTTAAATCCCATTAAACATAAATACATTATTAGGGAATATAGAATTGTTTGGTTCAGACTGTTGACTCTTTTCCTACCAGTGTCTTAACAGACAAAATGAAAAGTTATGATGCAATCACATAAGTCACAAAATAGTTTATTAGTCAGCAGCAAAATCAAAACTATTTACAATGTGCAAAGTACAAACTGTGATGGGCCTGTCCTACAGTGGAGGGCTAAAAGTAAAACTATATACAACTACAGGTGCTGCTCATATAATTAGAATATCATGAAAAAAGTTGTTCATTTATTTCAGTAATTCCATTCAAAAAGTGAAACTTGTATATTATACTCATTCATTACACAGAGACTGATATATTTCAAATGTTTATTTCTCTTAACTTTGATGATTATACCTGAATACTAACAGAAATCCCAAATTTGGTATCTCAGAAAATTAGAATATTGTGGACAGGTTCAATATTGAAGACACCTCTAATCAGCTAATTAACTCAAAACACCTGCAAAGGCCTTTAAATGGTCTCTCAGTCTAGTTCTGTAGGCTACACAATCATGGGGAAGACTGCTGACCTGACAGTTGTCCAAAAGACAAGCTTTTTCATGATATTCTAATTATATGACCAGCACCTGTAAATCTCAAGTCTATGGGAGGTGGACTCGCTCACACTCGCCGGCTGCCTACCCAGCTACCTCAGCTGCCCCAGCTGCCCCAGCACTGCCTACCCAGCTACCCCAGCTGCCCCAGCACACCCAGGAATGACTGGTTGAAGGCAGTATTCTGGGCCATCTCCTCCGCTGCAAGGCCGCTTCATTCTCTCTTGCCTCGCTGAGGAGCAACCAGATGTTCTCATCATGCTGGGCATTACTCCGCTCCTCCTCAGCCTGCATCTCCACAAGTACGCTAGGAAGGTCCAAGTTTCTGTTGCTCCTTTTCCTCTTGCCTAGACCAAAGACTGAAAAGTGATCAGAATCAGCTCTAATGGCCAAGTATGTATACAATATACAAGGAATTTGGTTTTGGCTGTTGGTGTCATCCTAGGAATATGGAAGAGAATAATAAAAAATACAGAAACAATAGAAAGAGGAACAGGGAGGAAAAAGAAATAGTAAAATAGAACACAATATATACAGAAATTTACAGCTAGACTGGAATAAACACTTTAGCAAAATGATAATTGCTATAAACACAGTAGTGCAAAAGCAGAGAATGCTGTTCATGGTGAAAAAAAAAATACTGTACATGTCCATTGGAATACTGACTATTGTACAGGTGTGTAGGAATGGCTCAGCTGTTTATTACAGTGATGGCAGTGGGGAAGAAACTGTTTTTGTGTCTGGTGATTTTTGTGTACAGGGATCTGTAGCGCCTGCCAGAGGGGAGGGGGGAAACAGTTTATGTCCAGAGTGAGTGGGGTCTCTGATGATGTTTTCTGCAGTCCGTACTACAGGCTGTAGTCTGTTTCTGTCCTGCTGTGTGGCTGATCCAGAGGTGCACAGGACAGATCGGATGACTGCAGTGTAGAACTGGATCAACAGCTCCTGCAGCAGGCCATGTCTCCTCAGCTGTCATAGGAAATACATCCTCTGCTGAGCCTTTTTCAGGATGGAGTGGATGTTCGTCTCTCACTGCAGGTCCTGAGAGACTGTAGTCCCCAGGAGCTTGAAGGGCTCCACAGCTATGATGTGATGTGTTTAGCCACCCGTCCATTGATTTTCAATCATGGTCATGTCTTTGATACTTTAATAAACTTCTGGCACTCTTTGCTTTAACCAAAGCACAAGCAGTACCTCCTCCACCACAACTAAAAACAACATGGTGTGAACTTCATTTCATCCTGTGCACATTTTGGAGTTGCTAAGAACAGCTGTGTTTTCTTATTTCTATGTATATTTTCCATTCAGTTTCACAGTTACCTAGTGACTATAAGAAGAATGGTTGCAATACTACACTGCACCAGAACGTAAATTAATTAGAGTGGCGTACTTGTTAAGTCAATGGAAAATAAATGCAGCTGCATGTGTTCTGTTTATGTGTCACTGTAGCTACATGTAGCTTTCATCAGGCGTTCCTGAGCTGGCATGCTGCACAGTTTGCATTTACACCTGCCTGAATTCTTGGTCGTTGGTCTCGTTGTTCTGATCATGCTTGCAGGCATTTACACCTGTAGTAATAATAATAATGCGAAAATCAACCATGGTCTCTGTTTACCGTGTCTTACCAGTGATAAGACGTTGCTGTTACGTGCTGGAGGTTGATGTTGACAGGGTCGGTGTCCGAGTTGGTACTGGTGCTGAAGCTGGTGCTGGAGAGGAGGCAGGGGAGCTGGGGGCTGCATGACGGAGGTGGAGTAGGCTTCGCATGTGGAAATGGATTCTTGAACAGAAATAAACATTCACCCCAAGTACACGAAAAATACGACATTGTAACTTGTGAGAAAAAAATAAACCTTTAAGACCACTAGCTTAGTTCGTCATGTTGACTGATGTATTAGCTTCTGAGAGCTAAACGTTAGAAACAGCAGCACGAAATACAAGCGGAGCACGGAGCTAGCGCTGATGGCTAACTAGCTAGCGCCGATGGCTAACTAGATAGCTTATTGTCTGCTACAGGAGACAACAACGTTACTTTCTAAATATACTTGTTTGCTTAAAGGGAGCTTGCCACCAATGGGATAAATGATGTAAAAGTTTTTTGAAGTCACAAAACACTCACCGTCCTCGAACGTCTCCAATAATGCAGCAGCTGAGTCTCCCTCCTGTTGCTGGCGGTGCGGTGCCAGTAAATAGCTTCCATTAAACCTCTTCCAACACCTCCTGGTTGACCCACGCCGGCCGTTGTGGTCCTTGGTGAATCTGTCCTCTTTATCTAGTCTACTGTATACGTGGGCGGCCATCCGCTCAGAAACCTCCTGATAAACTTTCTCCGTCCAGCTCCCTCTGTATTCTTTGGTCCACTACCAAAGACAGAAAAGTCTCGACCTCTTCATTCACCCACTGTACAGGTCTGGCTGTCATATTAAAATTATGAAGAACAGAGAGTTCCGTGAAGAGCAATGCACACCGTCACTGTTTCAGCAGCGCCGAGATCCCAAAATGGCTTTTGCCATATGGCAACGGCTTTTGCCATATGGCAAAATGGCTTGCCATATGGCAACGGCTTTTGCCATATGGCAAAATGGCTTGCCATATGGCAACGGCTTTTGCCATATGGCAAAATGGCTTGCCATATGGCAACGGCTTTTGCCATATGGCAACGGCTTTTGCCATATGGCAAAATGGCTTGCCATATGGCAACGGCTTTTGCCATATGGCAACGGCTTTTGCCATATGGCAAAATGGCTTGCCATATGGCAACGGCTTTTGCCATATGGCAATTAAAACTGTTACAGTTGCATGTCATTTCCTTGTACGGAAACCAAACAAATCAATCAACACTGTTTCTTAGATGAGTGGCAGCTTGCAGAGGACGTCTGCTGCACTGCATGAAAAGTGGGGTTTTCGTTCTCGTTTTATTTTTGTGTACTTGTATACTAAGAGGTAGGAATCTTGAATCTTGAAGTGTGTGTGGCAACCAGTCATGACAGACAACAGCAAGATTCAAATGCTAATTAGGGCCATTCACACTTCTGCTGATGTGTGAAACCCTCACCTCCATCCCTGAAGAACCGGTTCTGCCAGTTTAAGGCACAGCTGAAGTTCTCGAAATCTGTCTCTCATGCTGCGTTGAATCTCAGAACAATGAATAGCAATGATGTAATGATCAAGACCAACAGAGTGTCAGAGTGACAATTTAAAAGCTGAAGTCAAGGATCTCACTTTCTGTAACTTTACTTGAAGGTATTTTTGTAGAAACATAGAATAATTAAAGTGAGAAAAACAAGGCAAATTATATACACGTTTATATACACATTTCTGCTCGAATTTGCAACAAAGGAGAAATATCTATCCACAGTTTAAAACATTCTCATATTTAAGAGAAATGTAGCACTTTAATCAATAATCCAATGATTGTCATTGGAAATACGCACTGACATTACAGTGTGACAAAACTGAGTATGTGCCCCTGGTTTGCACAACAACCTCCATGGCCCTCCCACCTCTAATGGATCTGGTACCACTGGTATATGTGTTATATATGCCATGATATATATATATATATATATATATATATATATATATATATATATATATATATATATATATATATATATATATATATATATATATATATATATATATATATATATATATATGGCATGCCGTTTAGGAAATTATATATATATATATATATATATATATATATATAAAATCTAGAATTCTGAATATATTGAATGAAAGTTTGAATATATTGAATGAAAGTCGGAATATATTGAATGAAAGTGTTCAGACTTTCATTCCATATATTCAGATTCTCATTCCATATATTCAGAGTTTCATTCAATATATTCAGAGTTTCATTCAATATATTCGGATTTTCATTCCATATATTCAGACTTTCATTCCATATATTCCGACTTTCATTATATATATTCCGACTTTCATTATATATATATATATATATATATATATATATATATATATATATATATATATATATATATATATATATATATATATATATATATATATAGCTATCACATGTAATAGCCATTACAGGCGAGGGAGGGATGTACACAGTACATCCCTCCCTCAGCTGATGCGACTGCAGCCTGTGAACTCATCCACAGTGTAGTGTCCCAGCTGCAAACATCTCACCCTCAGTCTCTTATCATCATCTCAGGAGACTTTAATCATGCATCGCTCTCTGCCACTCTCCCCACGTTCACCCAGTACGTGACCTGCCATACCAGACACAATAAAACCCTGGACCTGCTGTATGCAAACATCAAGGATGCATACAGCTCCTCCCCCCGCTGGGCCACTCAGATCACAACCTGGTGAGACTGCAGCCCATTTACATACCTATGGTGAAGAAACAACCCCCCACCATCAGGTATGTGAAGAAGTGGTCTGACGAGGCCACTGAGGTGCTGCAGGACTGCTTTGAGACCACAGACTGGGATGTGCTGTGTGGTCCACATGGGGAGGACATTGATTCACTGACTGACACTATTACGGACTACATTAAATTCTGTGCAGAGAACATCGTACCGACCAGGAAAGTACGGTGTTTCTCTAACAGCAAACCCTGGGTGTCCCTGGAACTGAAGGCCCTGCTGAAGGAGAAAAGGAGGGTTTTTGGATCTGGGGACAAAGAGGAGCTGAGGAGGGTGCAGAAGGAGATAAAGACGAAGATCAAGGCGGACAAGGCCAGCTACAGGACCAAGATGGAATCTTACCTGCAGGACAATAACACAAGGGAGGTCTGGAGAGACCTGAGATCCATCTCTGGTTCCAGCAGAGGCCATGAGAGGGGAGCTGCAGCAGGAGGCCGGGAGTGGATCAATGAGCTGAATCTGTTCTTTAAGAGATTTGACTCTGCTCCCACTCCTCCCCCCTCTCATCAAAGCACCGACCAGCCAACTCCTTCTTCACACCTCAGCTCTCTACCACCAACACCACCAACAGCACCCCTCCTTCCATCCTCCACCACCTCCGGACTCTACATACAGCCCCATCACCCCTCCTTGTCTCACCCCCCACCACCACCATCACCCCTCCCCCTGCCACCCTCCTAAATATTATTACTACTGTTCTATTATTATTTTATTTCTACTACTACGTCTATTGCTACATAAACTGCTGTAACAATGTGAATTTCCCCTGGCGTGGGGAGAAATAAAGGACTTATATATATTGCCATGTGGCAAAACCTAAATGCCAGATGGCAAACCAGAAATGCCATGTGGCAAAATGAAATGCCAGATGGCAAACCAGAAATGCCATGTGGCAAAAGGAAATGCCATGTGGCAAAACCGAAATGCCAGATGGCAAACCAGAAGTGCCATGTGGCAAGACCGAAATGCCAGATGGCAAAAATGCAACGGCACATGGCAAACCTGAAACGGTATATGGCAAGGATGATGGCGTGTGGCACTGTATTCCACTGGTAATGGCGTATATAATGTCACTGGTCACAATCAACCATGTGGCGGTGGTGGATAAGTAGAGGAATTAAAAATGGCGTGTACTGAGTTTCAATTCTGAGTCATCTCTCTGCAATCTCTCATCTTTCACCTAAGAAACCTCTAAAACTGTGTCATTGTTGACATGGAAAAATACACCAACGACGCCCCCTACTGGCAGATATCTGACCGTGTGAAAGAAGCACAGTTTTTTCATACAGCGGATATTTCAGTGAAAAAATAAGTATCATCTGTACATACACGCAAGGCCTGTCCCTGCCTTTATTAGTAATATTATTACTACCAATCGCTGTAGAATTGGTAGATGTGGTGCAAACTGTGTGGCTTATATTTCACAAGTGAAACTGTATATGGCTGATTTCAAAATTAAAAGAATGTCTTTATGACCCTTGGAAATGACATGCAACTGTAACAGTTTTAATATAGCGCTATTAATAATGTACAGTCGTTCATAAAAAAACAAAAGTGCAAGCATACGTCTTGCGATTGCACACACACACACACACACACACACACACACACACACACACACACAGTATATACAGTGTATAGACTATTAGGGCATATGGCCGGTTAAGGCTAGGCTGGCTCCGGTGTCTAGCACGGTTAGCCTAGCCACCTAACACGGCCTGTGACGTTACGGTACTCATCGGCGGTCATACGTGTACAGACGTCAGTGTGAGAAACATAAAAAATATAGTAAACCTAAATCGCACTGCACGTGAATCAAAAGCACATTGCATGACAGTATTTTGTGACTAGCGTCAACAATGATTAGTCACACAATTTCGCCATATACCAATCCTGAGTCTGTCATAAGCCACTGCTGAATGCCATATGGCAAAACCGCTCGGCCATATGGCAAAAGCCATTTTGCCATATGGCAAAACCGCTCTGCCATATGGCAAAACCGCTCGGCCATATGGCAAAAGCCATTTTGGGATCTCGCTGTCTCTCCACTGTTTAGTGTTTTTTAAATGCCGGTTTTGTTTTCGTGCTGGAGTCGCTCTCGTGTGTCGTCACTCCCTGTCCTGTCAGTGGGCTGTACTCCTGTCCAATCAGTGGGCTGTACTATGTAAACGTCACATTATCGGCTCATCTCAGCTCGCTGGGAACCTCAGCCGAGAAGGTGCTGAAAATTAGTCCGTATGGAAACGCTCGCAAACAAAGATGAGACGAGCCGTACCGTGCCGAGTAGATGCTTGTGGAATCGCGGCTAAACAAAGACGAGCCGAGCCGTGCCGTGCCGAGTAGGTCCTAAAGGAAAAGCCCTCGACACTCCGAGCATCGCTGCAATTTGACAGGCTGGTAATCCACAGAGAACGTGATGTTCCAGAACTTCCCTCGGTATGCCAAACGCCAAACGCCCTGGTCCCTGTGTGTGCTCCTGTTGCACCCTGGTACCAGAAAAGCGCCGGAGTACTTCCTCTAAATTTGCAGTCACTCTACGGTCAACATCTTGGTCGGAAAGTGCGGAAATAACTGGAACAACTTCAGTAAATTCCTCTGCTTTACACGCTACATGCTCGGGGTCAGCAGGTCCTGCTTCCACATACTCTGCAAGGTCTAAAATATCTCTCGCCAACTCTCTAGAAAGTTCACAGCGACTCTCCCTCAAGACAGCCTCCATGTTTAGAAAGACTTCTTCTACTTCCGGTTTCAAGGCAGACAAAAGCAGTGGATTAGACTAGATTCGCGTTAGTCCCGCCCACGGACTTTGACGGGCGAGGTTGACAGATAAAATAAATTCATGATTCACTGCAACACAAGGACCATGAAATAATTAATTAAATAGTGAAATAATGAAATATGTTTTTTACTTAAAATGAATTGGTATTTTAATGAATTAATGACATATTTAATAACACATTTATGTATTTAATTCCAATTTTAATTAATGACATTTAATTCCAATTTTAATTAATTAATGACATATTTAATTATTTAATGATATATTTATTTAATAACACATTTAAGTATTTAATTCCAATTTTAATTAATTAATGAAATATTTAATTCCAATTTTAATTAATGAAATATTTAATTCCAATTTTAATTAATTAATGAAATATTTAATTCCAATTTTAATTAATTAATGACATATTTAATTAATTATTTAATGATGTATTTATTTATTTAATTTTGGCACTTTTAGTCCTCCATATCGTTGTCAGGTCATAGTCAGATTTAGAACTTCCTGGTTACTGATTATTTAACATCTGATTACTGGTTTATTAACATCTGGCTGGTGGTGTAACATGTGGCTGGGTGCAGTGTTGGGGTGTAGCGTTGGGCTGTAGTGTTAGGGTGTAGCGTTGGGGTGTAGTGTTGGTGTGTAGTGTTGGGGTGTAGTGTTAGGGTGTAGTGTTGGTGTGTAAGTGTCACATCTGGCCAGTTTAGGGTGTGGTGTAACATCTGGCTGGTGGTGTAACATCTGGCTGGGTGTAGCGTTGGTGTGTAGTGTTAGGGTGTAGTGTTGGTGTGTAGTGTTAGGGTGTAGTGTTAGGGTGTAGCGTTGGGGTGTAGTGTTGGTGTGTAGTGTTGGTGTGTAGTGTTAGGGTGTAGTGTTGGTGTGTAGTGTTAGGGTGTAGTGTTGGTGTGTAGTGTTAGGGTGTAGCGTTCGGGTGTAGCGTTGGGGTGTAGCGTTGGGGTGTAGTATTGTTGTGTAGCGTTGGGGTGTAGTGTTAGGGTGTAGTGTTGGTGTGTAGTGTTAGGGTGTAGTGTTGGGGTGTAGCGTTAGGGTGTAGTGTTGGTGTGTAGCGTTAGGGTGTAGTGTTAGAGTGTAGTGTTGGGGTGTAGTGTTAGGGTGTAGTGTTGGTGTGTAGTGTTAGGGTGTAGTGTTGGGGTGTAGCATTGGGGTGTAGTGTTAGGGTGTAGCGTTGGGGTGTAGTGTTAGGGTGTAGTGTTGGTGTGTAGCGTTAGGGTGTAGTGTTGGGGTGTAGCATTGGGGTGTAGTGTTAGGGTGTAGCGTTGGGGTGTAGTGTTAGGGTGTAGTGTTGGTGTGTAGCGTTAGGGTGTAGTGTTAGAGTGTAGTGTTGGGGTGTAGTGTTAGGGTGTAGCGTTGGGGTGTAGTGTTAGGGTGTAGCGTTGGGGTGTAGTGTTAGGGTGTAGCGTTGGGGTGTAGCATTAGGCTGTAGTGTTGGGATGTAGCGTTGGGGTGTAGTGTTAGGGTGTAGCGTTGGGGTGTAGTGTTAGGGTGTAGTGTTGGGGTGTAGCGTTGGGGTGTAGTGTTAGGGTGTAGCGTTGGGGTGTAGCGTTGGGGTGTAGTGTTAGGGTGTAGTGTTGGGGTGTAGTGTTAGGGTGTAGCGTTGGGGTGTAGCATTGGGGTGTAGTGTTAGGGTGTAGTGTTGGGGTGTAGTGTTAGGGTGTAGCGTTGGGGTGTAGTTTTAGGGTGTAGCATTGGGGTGTAGTGTCACATCTGGCTGGTTTAGGGTGTAGTGTAACATCTGGTTGGTGGTGTAACATCTGGCTAGTGGTGTAACATGTGGCTGGGTGTAGTTTTAGGGTGTTGGCACTTCCACCTACGTGTAGACTTTGAGGACGAAGTCTTTCTCCTCCTTGAGCTCTGAGATGGTCTGCAGGACGTCGCTCATGGCCAGGACAGCACAGCCGTATGGCCGGCGGTACTGGACGTGTGGAGGACCTTTCTTACTGTCGTTCAGCTGCATCCGACCTGCAGCAGCCAGAAGATCACAGTTAAACCCTGAGGAACACCAGAACTAGACCAGGTTCTGCTCATTCACTGAGGAACACCAGAACTGGACCAGGTTCTGCTCATTCATTCTCTGAGAATCATGCAGATGTAGTCAGATCCATGAACATCAGGACATGGACTCAGTTTTCATCATGTCGGCTCTCTGCACCCCCACAGTGGGTTTAAATGGAATGATCCAGATTTAAGTTCAGACTTCCAGCTTTAATTTGAGGATATTTACATCCAGATCAGGTGAATGTTGGAGGAACTACAACACGTTTTAGATGAACCCTTTAAAACCATTAGAAGGGACCAGAAGTAACTGGATAAACTAACATAATCAGATTTCAAACGGTCTCTTTTAATGTTTGGTTTCCAGAACTCTGGAGCTACAGACGTCTCCAGATGTTGGGTTTGGTTCCTGGTGATGTTCTACCAGACCTCTACTGCTGCTGTCTTCACCTCCTGATGCTTCCTGGGACATTCTCCTTCACTTTGTCTTCAGGAAGTGAAATTCAGCTCAGATGGATTCACGTCAGCACAGAACATTCCACTTCTCTGCCTTAAAAAAGTCTTTGGTTGCTTTGGGTTAGGGTTAAAATGACATGAAAAAGACAGAAAAGGATGCTTAAATAACCCAAAAACGACACAAAAAGATGCTAAAATATCAAAAAAATGACACAAAAAGACACAAAAGGACAGAAATGTTGTAGTTCCTCCACCCTTCACCTGATCTGGATATAAATATCTTTAAATAAAAGCTGGAGGTCTGAACTTAAATCTGGATCATTCCATTTAAACCCACTGTGGGGGTGTAGAGAAGAAATGATGAAAACTGAGTCCATGTCCTGATGTTTATGGACCTGAATCTACATCTGGTTCCTGGGAGATGTTCAGCTTATCTCACCTGTTCTGATGACCTGGGAGACGATGTAGAGATCTCTCTTCATGTCCTTGTTGCTCAGGTCCTGCAGAGTGACAGAGGAAGAAAAACACCCCAAAGTTTCAATCAATCAATCAATCAATCAATCAATCAATCAATCAATCAATCAATCAATCAATCAATCAATCAATCAATCAATCAATCAATCAATCAATCAATCAATCAATCAATCAATCAATCAATCAACCAACCAACCAGAGAAGAAAAAGCTGCAACATTCACATTCAGACCTGTAGAAAAATTTCAAATATCTGCCCAAAAAAGACACAAAAGGAGGCTAAAATAACAAAAAAATAGAAAAATGACACTCCAGAGTTTCTACCCTCTGTAGAATAAAATCCGTCCCACCAGTCAGAGGAGAAAACGCTGCAGATATCAGATAAACCAACATTCAGACCTTCAGTAGAAACTTCTAAACATCTGAACCAACGACTGAAACTAAACAACTTAAATCTCCTCCATCTGCTGGTTTTAACGAGGAGACACTAGTTTATGAGATTTTGTGTTGTTTGTGCAGAGAAAATGTTCAGAATATTCACTACAGAGTTTATTTACAACATTTCTGAGGCCTTAAAGAATTATTATGTGAATATTCCAGTAAACAGCTGAGGAATATTAATGTCTGGAACCTACAGTAGTGGTTTCCTTTGACAGAAAACTCTTCTGTCTTTCTCTAAAGGAGCTGTTCTGATGATTACTGGAGCTGCTGCTGCATCAAACTGAAGGTTCTTTGGTCCAGAAAGCTCCAGAATAGATCAGGAATGGGCTGCTGGTTCTGCTACAGAGCAATAGGGGGCGCTGTTTCCCTACTTCTAGTTCCTCCTCAGACCAACCTCCCTCACATAGACCTTCATGTTCAGTTACCGTGAACAGAACATTAGGAGGAGATGTTTCTCTACTTTAGTTCCTCCAGGTTCTCCAAGTTACCGTGAACAGAGCACACAGACAGTCCACCTTCTCCGGGTTCTTCGGTCCTCCGTTCTTGTTCAGCCTCACCATGAACTTCTCACTGAAAAACACGAGCAGAAGAAAAAACTCTGAGAACCCATCGTCAGAACATTCAGGAGAACTCCAGAAACACTTTAGAACATCATATTTATCATCAATATTGTCTGATAAAAGAGAAGATTTATGGTCCTGTGTCATTCAGCTCAATCAATATTTAAATCTGTGCAGCTTTATGTAATTTCAGGCAATTTTCGAGTCATTGTTGCAGTTTTTCCTTATTTTGTACAGGTTTATGTCATTTTCAACACATTTGAAGTCATTTTGGAAATAAATAACTACATTTTTTTAATAAAAATGACTCAAAACAACGACAATTTTGACCAATTTGGACAGTATTTAGTCCATTTTAGAATCTCTGTTCATCATCAGTAGAAAGATGTTTCACCATGCTGAATGTATCTCCAACAACCTGCTTCTCTGTTCACTGTTTCTGAGTCATGCTGACTTTATTTATTCATCCAGTAGCTTTGGTTTTACTCTTAGGATCATTTTGGACCAGTTTTGAGGCATTCTGAATGTTTTTTTTCAACAACTTTATGCCACTTTAGACCATTTTTGAATGATTTCATGTGAGTTCGTGTAATTACAGAAACTTGTCAAAAAATCATTCAAAAAGTGTCTGACACTTTTTGAATGATTTTTTGACAAGTTTCTGTAATTTTGGACAAATGTGGAGTTAAACTGATTATGAATAATCCCATTTTCTTCCAGCTGTTCCTTTCTACTCTGCCGTAGAAAGATGTTTCCCCATGCTGAATGGATCTCCAACAACCTGCTGCAGTGAATTCTATTCACTGTTCTGGTGTCTGGAATGACAACATTTAGTCTGAGGGACCACATCTGTCCAGAAGTTTAGATCTTACTGCTTGTTTTTAACCCTCCTTTTTAACTCCTACTGACACCAAGATGATGATGAAATCTGCTTTTATGTTCCAGAATTTCCACATCATAGTTCAACTGAATGAAACCTGCAGAGATTTTAAACTTTTTGATTAAATTCTAATTGTTTCACCCAAATATCTTCACATCAGATTTAGGAATTCAGCTCCCCGCCGAGGTTGAGTAATTCTGATCCTCTGGGATATTTATTCTGAAAGAGATAAAATGCCTCCAGACTTCCTCTCGGTGAGGAAACTCTGAGGAAACCAGCCAGTTTCAGTCTTTTCTGGGACTAGAAGAGTAGCAGCTGCCTCTGTTCTGTTATAATCCTAATTTAACCAGAGCTGTTTTCATTCAGTAAAGACCAGCAGACATTAATACGGTCTAAAGGAAGACTCTCTAAATGATCCTGTATTGATCCCGAGATGCAACATGACCAAAACAACACCAAAATGTCCAAAACATGACATAAAACAACCAAAGACACCACAGTTGTCCAAAACTAGACATAAAATAACCAAAAAGACACCAAAATATCCAAAACATGACATAAAACAACCAAAAAGACATGGAAAACAGCTAAAGCAAGATACAAAATGAGAGAATGGACATTCAAAATGTCCAAAACTAGGCAAAACGAAAGTGAAAATGTTCAAAACAAGATGCAAAAGGACCAACAGGACAAGATGTAATATAATGAAATAGGTTCTCAAAACATCCAAAACAAGATGAAAAGTGAACAAAAATGGACTCAAAATATCTGAAAGACACTGACAATGTACATTAGAAGATGCAAAAAATGACCAAAAAGACACAAAAATAGACATAAAACCATCAATACGACAAAATATCCAAAATAAGATGTAAAAGGACCAACAGGACATTGAAAACAGCTAAAGCCAGATGTAATGAAATGAAGCAAAAAACTCAAAAGGGTCAAAACAAGACATAAAATAACCAAAGCGACACTGGAAATGTCCAATAAGTGACAAAAGACTTGGAAAATGTCCAAAACAAGATGCAAAAGATACTGAAAACATCTGAAGGAGTATACAAAATAAGAAAATGGACACTCAAAATGTCCAAAACAAGAAGCAAAGCGATGAAAAATGACCCAAAACATCTGAAAAGACATTTTTACAACGTGATCACACTTAAGAGCCATAATGAAGGTGAAAAGTTAGTGAATGTAGCACAATCCAAGGTGGTGTCCAACCAGGGAATGGAAACAAAGCCGTCTTATCGTATTCATCCGCTCCGCTCATCAACTACTTCCACCTAACGATGAAACGCTGTAGGTCGAGGACGTTGTAAACCGAGGACTTCCTGTATTGTTGTGCGCCGCTAAAAACAGGCCAACGTTAAAACAATAGTTGAGCTAATTAGTTCCACGTATAGACGGACTTTGTCCTTCAGGAGCACGTTGTTGGTCGACTGTTTCACGTTTATTCCAAACAGAAATATCCAGAAAAATCTAACTTCTCTGACAGAATCCGTCAGTTCAGACTGCTGAAACTTGGTTTGTTGCTTCCGGCTGTTCAGGAGTTTTTCCTCTGAGATGATTAAAGACATTTTTACACACATTAAACATACTAATATCTGATCCTACCTGATGGTCCTGGCCTCCCGCAGGTCGTACAGAGAGAAGAAGATGTCGGTGTCTTCTCCGATGCTGTTGTAGGTGAAGCTCTTCAGGTTGACCAGCAGGTGGTGAGGAACCGGAACTCTGCAGGGTTCTCCGTGTCGCTGCCGGTTACTGTTGGCCTGCAGGGAAAAACGTTTTATATCACGTTACATCACAGTACACCTCTATAGCAGATTAAAAATAAAACATTCAGATCCCATTACATTACAGGACACCTTTATAGCAGGATAAAAAGATTTACTGTAAAAAAAAAAAAATTAAAACACTGAAATTTACAGACTTTGTATTAATATTTTGTAACTTAAACAATGAACAAGCACTTTGTAGAACTTCATAATTATTTTTTGAGCGATTATTTTTTGACATTTCTATTTTATTTTCTGTCATTTTATCAATATTTTCTCAAATTTTATTTATATTTTAAGACATATTTAAACTATTTTTTATTAACTATATTTTTTGTACTGTATATTTTTTCTGACATCTTAGTAAGATTTTATTAATAATATTGGGTATTTTAGTCATAATTTCAGGCATCTGTATTTCTATTTCTTATTAAGATATTTTTATTAATACTTTGTTAATATTTTCAGACATCCTTTATATTCTCAGATTTTTAATAATTTTTTGGATATTTTTGTCAAATTTAATTATTTTGTATTAATATTTTCTAACTTAATAAATAAGTATTTTCTGGCATTTTATAATTATTTTTGGAGATATTATTTTTCAACATTTGTATTTTATTTTCTGTAATTTTATCAATATTTTCTCAATTTGTATTTAAATTTCAGGACATATTTAAACTATTATTCATTAACTATTTTTTTGTACATTTTATTAATAATTTCAGAAACTTTTTAAATATTTCTGAACTTCGTAGTAAGATTTTATTAATTATATCGGGTATTTGAGTAATAATTTCAGGCATCTGCATTTCTATTCCTTATTAAGATATTTTTATTAATATATTGTTTGTTAATATTTTACATGATAATATTTTAGACATCTTATTCATATTTTTGGACATTTTTGTAAAATTTACAGACTTTAAATTAATATTTTCTCTTTAAATGAATAAATGAATATTTTATATTTTCTGTAAATTTTAAAAAATATTTTCAGACATTTTGAAAGTATTTCTGGACATCTTAGTAAGATTTTTATTAATATTTTCTAACTTAATAAATGAAATGAACATTTAATAATATTTCTGGAGATTTTTGTAAAATGTACAGACTTTATATTAATATTTTCTCATTAAAATAATGAATGGATATTTTATAGAATTTTATAATTATTTTTGGAGTGATTATTTTTCAACATCTCTGTTTTTCTATTTTCTGACATTTTATCAATATTTTCTGTACATTTTATTTATATTCCAGGACATATTTACAATAATACAATAATCATTACAATAATACTACTAATAATACTAATACTAATAATGATAATAATAATAATTTAAAAAAATAATAATAATAATAATAATAATAATAGTTACCTGAGTGCTGCTCTGCTGGACGCTGTGTCTGCTGGACAGATGCTGTTGAAGAGAAACAAACTGTTATGGTTTGATAATTAAATCCTTCATTGGTTCATTTTCTCTCCATCAATAACTTTATTAGAACCTTTAAAGAACAGAGTTTACATACGGAGAGATAAAGAGTCATTCTGGACAAGTTTGGAGTCAACTGGAACAAATTTTAAGTTATTCTGGATTTTAGACCAATTTTGAATCTTTCCTGAGAAGTTTCAAGATTTTTTGTGCAAGTTTTTGAGTTTAGTAGAACCTGGTTCCCCTCTTCCTGTTTAATCCTGTAGAGACCAGAGGAGGCTACAGGTCATGTTAAAGCAGAGAGCATTGTGGGAGTTTAGCAGCAATGAGCACCATGACAGAGTCTTCTGAGGAGGTGTTGTTGTTATAATCCAGTGTGACATCAATATGAAGTTCCTTCTCCAGATCAGAGTCTTACCATCTTGTAGAGGTCCGACACGCTGATCTGGTCCTCGTCAACCATCTCAAACTCCTTTCTGGGCACCAGATCCAGACCCAGGTGTCTGAAGAAGACATGGAAGAAGACCAGCATCAGTCTTTAATGTAGCCTCCACACAAACCAGTTAGACACAAACCAGTTAGACACAAACCAGTTAGACACAACCCAGGTGTGTAAAGACAACAACTGCATCTTTAAATGTTCCTGGTGAGCAACTGAAAACCAGTGAATAGTACCACTAATCAGGAGGTCTAGAAGGAGTCATAGTGTTGTGTTTAGACGTTGTTGTGTTTTGATGTTGTGTAGTGATGATATTGTGTAGTGATGTTGTGTTTAGTTGTTGTTGTGTCTAGTTGTGTCCTCACTCGTTGCCCCAGTCCAGGCGGACGGTGATGTGTCTCTTGACGTCTCGGCTCTGGTCCTGGGTTAGATGACCGGACAGCAGCTGTCTTCTCAGGTCCATCAGCTCCATCATGACGTGGCGGACTTTGTAGAACAGGTCCACCTTGTGTTTCTGACACACAGAGAGAAAGAAATCATGTTAGGATTGAGTTTCTGAAAGACAGAAATCAGGTTAGGGTTGAGTTTCTGATGGACAGAGATCAGTCGGCTAATAACTAGCTTTAGCAAGACGAAGGTAAAGTAGTTCAGAAATAATTCATGTGGCATCACCCAGAGACTGATGTTGGGGAAGAGAAGCATCAAACTCCAGGAGACGCAACAAAAGAGACGCAACTAAAGAGACGCAATTAAAGAGACGCAACAGCAGCAACAAAAGAGACACAACTAAAAAGACGCAATTAAAGAGACACAACTAAAGAGACGCAATTAAAGAGACGCAACTAAAGAGACACAACAGCAGCAACAAAAGAGATGCAACAAAAGAGACACAATTAAAGAGATGCAACAAAAGAGACGCAACTAAAGAGACACAACAGCAGCAACAAAAGAGATGCAACAAAAGAGACACAATTAAAGAGATGCAACAAAAGAGATGCAACTAAAGAGACACAACTAAAGAGAGACAACAACAGCAACAAAAGAGATGCAACTAAAGAGACACAACAGGAAACACAACTTTTACCGCTCTTCAGTCATTTTTCGGTGTCTGTTTTCGGTTCATGTTTCCTTTTGTCTGTTTTCAGTTATTTTGTAGTTGCTGCTACGTTTTCATTTCTTGTTTCCAGTCGAGATGATCTCAGAGCTGATTCATCCTTTATAGAGCTGCAAATCACAACGTTTCTGTCGGACTTTGGAGGTTTTTTGATTGGTCTGATTTCCATGGACAGACTGAAGATGTTCTCTGTGATTTAACTGGAGCTGATTAGAGGCTGATCTGTAAGTAGTTTTATTATTCTGTAAAAGCTGTTCTTCTGTTTGACACCGGGGTTAAAACCAACCATAAACAGACTGAACTGGTCTGAACCTGAGAACTTCAGTAGAAGAAGCCTCTGTAGCTGCTGCAGTACCAGGAGATGTAAAACGGGATGATTCTAGTTGTTATAAATTAAAACCCGACCCTGAGGCAGCGAGTCCATGGGGAAACCCCTCCCACTGAGTCCCATTAGCGCCCAGCCGTTAGCATGACGTTAACATGAGCGCTCCGGGTTAAAAATACCACAACTTTTAGCCAAACAGAGCCACGTTTAACATGGGTTTTCAGTAGTTGCTTAGCAACAAGGAGAGTCACTTCCTTCTCCTCAGCATCTGTTTAGTGTTTGTTTTTCAGGAGAGACTCTTTGGAACGCTCTGGGAATGTCCAGATTAACATTCTGCACCACAGAGTCAACATTAAAGATGCAGGAACGTCTCTGGAAGAAAAAGCTTTTACACATCATCGTAAGCTTTCATTATCTTCATTAATAAAACAGCTGCTCCGCTTCCTTTCTCACCAATTTAAACCTTTAGAAATAAAAGAAAAAGGTGAAAAACAAGCAACCAGAGCGAGTCGTTAAAAAATGACAAACAAAAAGAATTCATGTCACAATAAAAGAATGAAAAATTGAGCTGTTTTATGTGATCAAATGAAAAGTGCTTCAAACGTTATTCAACATGATGAATAATTAGTGGCTGGAGCACTCAGAGGTCATATGACCAGAGAAAAATCAATCATTCATTCAGCAGAAAATCCAGCAGCAGCGGTTTAAAGTCACAGGAAATAAAATCCAACATAAAATACAACTAAAGAGTTCAGCTCTGATGTTTTTATTTATCTGTGAAAAATCAGTCAGTTTATATCTGACAATCAAAGCGATCAGCAAACTAAAGCATTTTAACGTGGAGTTAATGGTTGAAGTTCTGAAAACAAACAAAAACAAAGACGTCGCTTCACTGAACTGATAAAAAAAACTGTTTACAGCATCGATAGTTAAACTTTATTCCTTCAGTCATAAAGAACCAGATAAACAACACTAGAACCACCAGATGGACAACACTAGAACCCTGGTCTGATTCACTGAGGGGAACCGGGTCACAGACTGTTCCTCCAGTTTAATGGTTGAGACGTTGGACTGACATTTGATGGACCGACAGAAACACGACTCCAGACAAGTCAGACGTTTTATCCTGAAAGTTTTCTCAAAGCGACGGTGAGGATAGTTGATGATCTCTGAGGGAGGACCTAGAATCTACAGTTTCAAAACGCTTTGCTTGTTTTCTGTCTTTTTGTGCTTGTTTTGTGTCTTTTTTATGGTTGTTTTATGTCTTTTTGTAACTATTTTATGTCTTTTTCGGGTTTTTTGCATCACATTTTGATTGTTTTCCATCTTTTTGTGCTTGTTTTGTGTCTTTTTGTGCTTGTTTTTTTTTTTTTTTTTTTTTTTGGCCTTTTTGTCAGCTTTTTATTAGATAGGCGCAGTGAGAGAGAGACAGGAAACAGGGGAGAAGAGTCGGGGGAAGACATGCAGCAAAGGGCCGCGAGAGGGAATCGAACCCGGGCCAGCTGCATCGGGGACCAGCCCCTGTACATGGGTCGCCCGCTCAACGCGTTGAGCTATACGGGCGCCCTTGTGCTTGTTTTTTAATGTTTTTTATCATTGTTTTACGTCTTTTTGTAGTCTTTCTACATCTTTTTGTGGTTATTTTGTATCACATTTTGGTTGTTTTACATCTTTTTATGGTTGTTTTATGTCTTTTTGTAACTATTTTATGTCTTTTTGGGTTATTTTGCATCACATTTTGACTGTTTTACATCTTTTTGTGCATTGTTTTGCAAGCGACTGTGAGGGTAGTTGATAATCTATCTACAGTTTCAGTTTGTGTGTTTTCAGCTACATATTGAAGTATCCTCCTCCTTCAGAGGCAGTAATCACACCTCCACATAGACGTTCTTCACATCTTTACCACCTCATGAAGATTCTGCCGTTTCCTCGTGTTTAACATAAAACTCTCTATCATCTCAGCAAGGATAAAAAAGATTCCTGAGCAGCTGCAGCTCTAAATCAAACATTTGCTCCTTCCTGCTGCGTTGGTCTTTCCAGAGGGACGTGAGATGAAGATGTTAATCACTCTGACAGCCACCAACCAGAAGTCCTCCTCCATTAGCCAACGCTCTCCAGCTCCAGAATAAACTACGTCTTCAAGCCGTGGTTTGGGGACCAGACGAGGGTCTCCAGAGGGGGGAGGATTGTCACAGCTTTGCATTAACATGAAAAAGATTTTATTGAAGCTGACAGCTGTAGCGTCTGATGGGACGTTCAACACCTCCGTCCATTAGAGACACCCCGCTTCGTTTTCACACCTTCAAATGAGAGTTTCACCACCGACTGGATAAAAACCTTCATCATCTATAAATAAAATGAGTGACAAGATGGATAGAGAGTGGAGCTGATGGCCAAGAATTTAAATAGACATAAATTCAAACCTTAATATGACTAAAACAGAAGACTTAGATAAAGATTCACCTCCTGTCCTGCTGTCATTAAAGAAAAAAATCAGCTGTAGAGACCAAAAACATGTATTATTCCAGCCAGTAAACGTGTTTATTTCTAGTGTAAAGCTGAACCTTTTGTAATGGAAGTCTATGGGGACGGACTCAAGTTTAACAGCAGCCTCTAGTGGACGTTTGAGGAGCTGCAGGTTCTGGTGTTTTAATGTTGTCTTGATGTTTTTTTTAGCAGCAGATCCGTAATTTCTATGATTTCTATTCATCATCTATGTAAGAAACTGTACTATTCATTCTGGTAGCATCATGATAGCAAGTTCTGAAGTTACGTTTGGTTTCATCACCGTCTGCAGAGCGCGACTCCTTCCATTCAATGTTGGTAATTTTACATCTTCCCAAGGTTGTTTGGGTTCAGGTTTCAGGTTGATTGTGTTTAATTTTTATAGTTTCCACATTGCATCACATTTAGGTTGTTTTAGTGGATTTTGTAGTGGTTCTGTATCACAGCTGGGTTGTTTTATGTCTTTTTGTGGGTGTTTTATGTCTTTTTGTTGTTTTGCATCACCTTTTGGTTGTTTTACGTCTTCTTGTGGTTGTTTTATATCTTTTTGTGTTTGTTTTGCATCTTTTTGTGGTTGTTTTACATCACAGTAAAGGATTTTGCATTAATACAGGGTGGAATATTCGGTGTAGAAAATGCTAAAAGATACTAGTTGGCTCATACCTTTGTGGAAATATTTGGTTCAAAACTAAGCTTAAGAACTAGAAGCAGCTCAGTGAAGATGCAGCATGAAGCATCAACAACCAGCTGATATTATTCACAGATAAAATGAATGGCAGCACCATGAGCTCCGCTGCAGCGTTCAGCTCAAGGATGTTCATCACGGTGGTTTTCTGCCACCTTAAACTGGGCTGATTCAACACAGCGAGTCAGAATGCAAATTTAACTGAGTAATCCTCAGCGTGTATCCGATTACTCTGGGAAGTTACTGGTCTGAGGCCTCCTAATGGGACGTGAGTCTGCCTGGCACCTCTAAATCCGACAGGATGCTTTCAACACCTCTGATCCATTAGCAAACGTCCTGCTTCGTTTTCACGCCTGTCGAGGCTGCTGCTGCGTTCCACAAAACAAAAGAGACAAACCACCGGGGAGCCGAAACAAAGAGCTGACGAGTTCCTTTCAGCCTCCTCTCTGCTCGCTGTTATTCCAACAGGCGGCTTCTCTCTGAACAATCTAACTTTCAGCCTGAATCATGAACCTGAGGCAGACAAAAGAATAAATGACACCTGAACGTCCCTTTCCTGATGCAGAAAATGACCTAAGTGACTGAAAAGCAGGATTTCTTTAAACTCACTGTCAGATGTTTTCCAGCCTCATGTTTTTCTATCTCTTTATGAAGTGAGAGATTCAAAAGGCCAAGGTTTACTCTGAATGAGGACATGTTAGATGAAAACGTACTTAAGAAGACACGACACATATTTAAGCCTCCAGAGTCAAACTCTGAAGAGGAAACACTCCAAATAATAGTTTCTACACTGATTTCTGCTGAATGTCTTCCCACTGGAGAAGTCACGATTTGAGCAGAAACGTTGTACTCTGACTACAAGTTCACTCTGTGGGTTCATTTTCACCTTTTATCTCCCAAATATATCAAGAATCTTTACTACTGTGGAACCCAATCAGCCACAGCATTAGAACTAAGCTACTTTAGGAGGCTTTCTACTGTAGAAGCTGATGTAAAGTGGTGTAATTATTTCCAGAAACGCCTCCATAATCAGCGCTTTCAGTCTTTCTGTCTCCTCTGCAGTGTGGAATCCAACAGCTTCAACTCTTACATGAACTCTAAACACACCAAAACAGCCACAGATACCAGTTACTGGACATCAAACCAGTTCTGTCAGCACAAAGGGAAGAGAACAATGGAGGTTTGTTGTGTTAAAGACTGCTACTGGACGAGAACATCAACTGGACAGAAACAGTCGAAGAGTTTAACAATCAGCTACTCTGGAACCAGCCCTGAAGAGATTCTACTGAGGTGGTTTTCTTACAGTTGAGCTAAAGCCCAAAACAATCTGTAAGTTTCTGATGTGGAAAATAGTCTCATGACGTCTTAAGAAAGAGTTTCAAAGTCCATGCCAGGAGGTCGTTGGTTAAAGAGACTGGGGTTCATTATTCATTATTCTTCTACTTAAGTTCTGTTTTTACTCACCGTTTGGTTTCTGAACATATCGCTGTTTAGGTTCAAGTACGTACATTTTGCAAGACATTCAAAGCTTCTCTTCCATTTTCTGGGGTTCCTCAGTGATGAGTCCCACCTCGTCTAATATACGAAATATAAAATAGAGATGGTAAAACAATGATGGAAATAGTGAGGACACGTTGATTAGAAATGAATTTGTGTTACGTCAGGAAGCAGAGGTTTGTCAGGACCATTCAGAAGTTACCAACCGTAGACTGGAACTTTTCTTCCCAAAAATCGACTCTAAAACAAGTTCTGGAGTTCAGGACAGACTGAAATACAAAATTATTCTAATTCCTGCAGTGAGAACCAACCTTTAGGCTCCTAGCACCAACGCAAACCTGGCTGCAGACCACGTACGACCCTCCATGGACTCTTTCAGTAGAATAAATATCTCTGCAACACTTTAAACGTCGTTCAGGAACTGTTTGAGAAACACGACAAAGAGTTCAACGGGTTGATTCGACTTCCAAATCCCTGAAAACTCAGTCTGATTGAATGTGTGAACACATGGAAGGAATCTGACCCTCAAAATACAAAATAAAACTACTGAACACATAGACTGTGTGAAGTTTCTGGTTTAATTGAGGCCTTTTCTCTGGCATTAAAGTCCAAACAGAGTTCTACAGGTAGAAATAAAACTTGCTGCCATCAGATGAATAAATGTCCTCGACTGAAACAGCGTTAAGCCGGAGACGGTCAGAGGGTTCGGTGACGGCAGCAGGAGTCTGGCAGCGAGCAGCATGAAGTCGGTGTGGTTGTAGTTTTTTGTGTTTTGTCCTCCATCCTAAATCCATCATGACCTTGTGTGACCCTCCAGAACCAACCAGAACCCTCAGTGAAGCCAGAAACAGGAAATGATGGCAGCCGTCCACATCCCACACCGAGAGGTGGAAGGACGATGTCCGATCTGACTGAATAATACAGATAAACCTCCAGCTGGAAACATACACGCAGCCCAGATAAAATATTTAAGATCTGTGTGGATCTATAGAACATGAGCAGAACATTTAGACGAGGTAGGAACCGTAAACATCCGTCATTAGATCTTTCCTGAAAAGTTTAAAACTGGGTGAGTCCATGTCACTTCAGATAGAATGCAGGAAATATTCTGCTGCACCGTCAACTTTGCTTATTTATTATTTAGGGTGAAAAAAACTAAGTTCTGGAAAATATTTTTGGCTGAATCCTGACTATTTTTGTACTAATGAAATCATATTCAGGGCTTAATATCTCCAGAACTTTAACTTCCACAGCCATGAAATGTGGTGAGAAAAGACCGAACAGGTTCAGAATGATTGGATGGATCCAGCAAAGGACAGATTTAAATTATTGGACCTTGAAAATAGGGGGAAAAAGTCAAATTTGTTTCAATCTAGGCTGGTCTAGTGTCTCCATAAAGTTCCTGTAAGTACAAATTTAGAATCAGAATTTGTCCAAAATGACTCAACATTTGTCCAAAAGAAGATAAAGATTGTTCAAAATAACTAAAACCTTTCAAAAAATGTCATGAAACTTGTCCAAAATGACACAAATGTGTACAAAGGAGAATACAGATGGTCAAAATGATCAAAAATGTCATGACACCTGTCCAAAATGACCCCAAATTGTCCATAATGACTTGAAATCTATTAAATGACTAAAAATTTTAACCAATGTCTTGAAACGTGTCCAAAATTACTCTAAATCTGTCCACAATAAAATAAAGTTGGTTTAAAATGACTCAAAATTATCAAAAATGACATAAACCAATAATTATTGCTGCTTGAAAATGTACATTTACTGGTCTAGTGTCTCCATAAAGTTCCTGTAAGTGTTTATCTACGGATGGATATAAAATAATAATGGCCTATCTCATTTAATTATTAGTTAATGATTCATTAATAGATTATGGTCTGATTGAGTCATAATTTTTAAACTTGACATTGTATTTTACTGTATTTTATCCTAATGATTGAATTTGTGCTGCTGTAACACGCCTCTACTGCTGATTTAATCGTCTCCTGTCTTTAATTTCTTCATCTAAATGTGTTTTTATTGCGTGTTTGCACTGGAATCACACATGATTGACTTTGGAAAGCAGCTGTTAAAAGCTTTGGATCACATAAAGGTAAAGTTTCAGAAGCAGGTGGTGTAAACTTGAGCCAGAGCGGAGGATAAAGTCAGGAAGGACGTCTGCCTCCATATCACTAATGAGGAACTGAACGACTTCTTCCAGCAGGAATTTTGGAAGGACAACCTCCACATTCAGCCCGACGGTTCGAGAACAGAGACTTTGGAAGGACGAGCTTCATTTACAGCGACACAGTTTGGAAGAAGATCCTCTCAGAAGGTAAAGGTGGTGACCTCCAGGAGGCAAAATACCAAATACTTCCTGATATTAAAGCACTAAAAGCCAAGAAAAACCTCACAGCTTCACTGTGGAGGGTAATAAAAGCAAACAGGAGGAATTCAGAGCCACAAACAAGCCAGATATTAGGTTCATTAACATAAAATAATCTATGAAAATACACCTGAAGCTGTTCTTTTAACCAAAGATTAAACTAAATGAATGAATTTTATGCTTTTGGACATTTACAGTTCAGGTTTGGTTAATATTTAGTTGACCCATCCATCCACCCCTACCTCCTCCCTTTAAAGACTCAGAGGCTGAATAATAAAAACAAGAATTTCTCCAGAAAATAAAGTCCTTCATTTCAGACTAAACAAACTGCTGCTCAGTTTTAGCTACATTCTATATATTAGTTAGGTTAATAAATTAGTATTTTATATCATTTTCATCAGGTTTAATCCATAAAATGCAAAATACTCAGAATTAAATCTGCCACAAACCAGATGTTCCAAGGTTTCCAGGTATAAAATATCCACTATAGAAAGAGTAAAAGCAGGAGATTAAAATGTGCACTGAAGTTCTGCTGGAACCTTTAATACGACGAGAAAGAACTGATCTTAATGTAGAAGTTCTATATATATGTAAATATTCGAATAAAACTACCTCGTGTTGTGTTTTGGTCTATTTTTGATTAATCCTGAACAATTTCTGGGTAATTTTGGAAACATTTTGTGGAATTCTGAACATTTTTTGCATCATTTTAAACAAGCATTGAGTCATTTTGGACCAGTTTGAGTTGTTTCGGACAAATTCCATTGATTTGGGACGTAGACAGAATAGTTTCTACAGAGTGCCTCCAGCAAAGGACAATTTTTAGTTATTGGTTCTTGATAATGGAAAAATAAGTACAAAAAATTACAATCCAGGCTGGTCTAGTGTCTCCATAAAGTTCCTGTCAGTGTTTATCTATGGATGGATCCATGTTTCTACTAAAATCCAGTCTTTGGTTCCCATTTCTCCAACTGTTGAGGCTCTAACATCAGTAGAACCTGATCTGTTAAAGTCTGACCAGACAAGGTTCCAGTTTTTAGATGTCTAGATTTAAAATTTGTCAAAAATGATTCAAAATATTCCAAAATGACTTCAAATTTGCCCGAAATGGGATAAATTTGACCAGAATGACTCAAAATGTATCCAACATAAGACAAAGATTGTTCAGAATCTCTCAGGTTTGAAAAAATTATCCAAAATGAGATAACAATTGTCCACAATCTTCCAGATTTATCCAAAATGAATCATAAAATAAATACGTGGCAAATACAGCAAGACAAGGTCCCAGTTTTTACATATTCTGACTGAAACTTGACTTGACTTTGACTTGAGACTCAAAATTGTACAAAATAATTGCAATTTTTCTAAAATAACTCAAACTTGCAGATCAAAAATGACTCGAATATTGGAATAAAAATGTAAAATCTCCACACCAGGCTGGTCTAGTGTCTCCATACAGTTCCTGTAAGTGTTTATCTATGGATGGATCTATATACGGGATTCCACAACTTTTGCTGAAGATCTGAGCTTTTTGCTGCGTTGTTTAGACGTATTCGACCAGATGTCTGACACTAAATGTGAAGAAAAATGAGGACAAACAGTCAGGATGTGAAGAAGATGAAGAATAACATTTAAGACCTTTAGTTTATCCTAAAAACTGTGAGTTTGTCGTCTCTGCAGATGAAACTGAATTCTTAATGTGCACAAACACTTTTATAACATTCTGAGATTGAGATTGAGCTGTTTTACCTCCCAGATGGAGAGAATAACAAAGCAACATGTGTAATTATCCCATAATAGACTGAATAATCTGACAGGATTTTGGAGCTTTTTCCTCTAAACTCCTCGTGTTAAACATCAGGATGTAAAGATGCTGCACAGATAAAACAGACACACAACGAGGAGAAACTCCAGGATTAATTCTTTTCTTTATACCGATGCAATAAAAGCTACTGTACAACGGGCCCCCGTCGCCACGGCAACCATGGCTGAGTCACCACGGAGACGTATGACACTGCACTTACCGACGCCTATGGATGCCAGCCGGACGTGATTAATCAGACTGCTCAGACGGAGGATAAACCAACGCTTTCTCCTCTGCGTTTCCTGGTTTCTGTGAACGTTCAGAGTCGGACCCACAGGAAGATAAATCCACTCGATTCTCCTCCTGCTGCCTCACTGAGCCCTCAGATGGCTCCGATCCAGCAGAAGCTCCCTACACCTGATTCCTCCTCATCTTTCTGTATCTCTCTCCCACCCACGGCCGGTCTGCAGAGCATCAGCAACGCTGGAGAGTCTGGTTCCAGCATCCAGCGTGATGCTGAGGACGTCTGACAGCAGTTTACATCCTGAAGCCCACCGACCAAACCAGCTTCAGACTGACAGAAACAGAGCGACCATACAGATAGAAGGACACAAAGCAGAGCCTGATTCACCTGGTTTACTGGGGCCAGAAACTAGGAAACATGCTGGCTGCATTAGGAGAAGTTCACATTTTACTGGACCTTCAAAATGCAAGAAAAGTGATAAATATCTGAACAAAGTCTGGTTTGACCCAAACCCATATTTCTACTAAAATACAATCTTTGGTCCACATTTCTCCAACTGTTGAGGTTCTAACATCAGTAGAATCTGATGGGTTAAAGTCTGACCAGAGGTCAGACAAGGTTCCAGTTTTTAGATACTCTAAATTTGTCCAAAATGAATAAAAAGTTGTTGAAAAGAAGACAAAGACTGTCCAAAATAACGAAAAATCTTTCAAAAATGTTATGAAACTCATCCAGAATGACTCCTAATTGTCCATAATGACTTGAATTCTATTAAAAACGACAAAAATTTTACCAAAATGTCTTGAAATGTGTCCAAACTTACCTAAAATATGTCCAAAATACGATGAAGTTGGTTTAAAATGATTTAAAATTATCAAAAATGACACAAATGACTAATTACTGGTAGTTGAAAATTTTTTTTAAAAAACATGAAACAAAATGCAAACAATGGGAAAAAATGGAACAAAACAACACAAACTCTCTCCTTCATGTTGTTCTGGTTCTACAGAGCTGCAGGACGTCAGATTGAAAATGAATCACAGTCAGAAAAACAGGAATGTTTTGTCTTAAATATTTCTGATGATTCTTTGGTCTTCTTCCATAAAGATGCAGGACTCTTTATCTTTAACAGAGCATCAGATATTTCCAGTTTATTTCTGAGCAGAACAGGTTTTAAACTCATTGACCCTTAATGAAACCGGCCTCGCTGTGACTGCTTCCTGACAGCTGACGCTTTGCTGCGCTGTGATTGGCTGATGCCGGCTCTATAATTAGCCCGATGACTGGAGGACGTGGGGGAACTTTCTGTCGTGCTTTTAGGATTCTGCAGCAGGGATGCGACTATCTGCACCTCCATTCACACATTTCATCACACGGCCAGAAGCAGAGGAGGCGTTTTAACACCGTTAGAGAACCGTCGAACCGAAAACACGTCTGACAGCTGAGGCCTGCAGGCAGAATCACTCAGAAACACTGAACTCATTAGGAACGTTCAATTAAACCAGAGGAGTAAACTGTTCTAGTCCAGGTTCCACATCCAGTCCAGTCTGATCTCCAGTAAAACCACTAAAACCACAGCATAGTAACCTATAAATAACCACAACTCCTAATGGTTCCTTTGTTTTAGTGCAAAAATGTTCACATTGAAGGAATTATCTTTTTACTAAACATCATCAACAACCTGAAATTTATGAAGAAAAATAAATAAAATTTCATCGACATTCAGCCTCAGTTTATCATTTCCTCATTACAACTTCCAGATCACAGAGTGTCGACAAAGGAACACAACATTTAGTCATCTGGAACTGAACCAGAGAGGATTTACTGGAGGATCACAACCAAAAATAGACCAAAAAACAACAAAAACATGACAAAATATTATAAAAATGAAACAAAAAATGGACAAACTACACAATGCAAAGCAAAAAAAGGGACAAAAAAATAGACACAGAAGTTACAAAGTGACAAATAAAATGGACAAACTACAAGAATGAGACAAAAAAATGACAAAAACGAGAAACAAAATGACAAAAAAGTAGACAACAAAAACAGAAAACGACAAAAACAATGTTCAAAACAGTGAATAAGATAAAACACAAAACCCCAAAAATAACAAAATTATACAAAACGACCCCAAATTGTCCAATATTATGTGAAATGTGTCCAAAATGACTTGAAATCTGGTTAGAATGACTCAAAATGGCAAAAAAAACTCAAAATCACTTAAAAGTGTTAAAAACGTCTAAACATTTGTCCAAAATCAGATAAAGACTGACCAATGTGACTTGAAACCTACAGTAGAATAACTGAAAACTGTCCACAATGACAATAATTAACTATTATTGGCCATTAAAAATGGGGGAAAAAAATACAAAATCTCCAGTCCAGGCTGCTCTAGTGGCTCCATAAAGTTCCTGTCAGTGTTTATCTATGGATGGATCCATGTTTCTACTAAAATCCAGTCTTTGGTCCACATTTCTCCAACTGTTGAGGTTCTAACATCAGTAGAATCTGATGTGGTAAAGTTGGACCAGACATGGTTCCAGTTTTTAGATGTTTAGACTTAAAATTTGCCCAAAATGACTCATAATTTGTTTAATAGAAGATAAAGACAGTCCAAAATAACTAAAATCCTTTCAAACTTGTCCAAAATGACTCCACATTGTTCAACATTATTTGAAATCTATTAAAAATGACTCAAATTTTGCCAAAATGTCTTGTAACGCGTCCGAAATGACTCTAAATCGGTCCAAAATAAGATTAAATTTGTTTAACATGACTCAAAATTGTCAACAATGACACAAATGAATAAATATTGGTCCTTGAAAATGGACATTTGCTGGTTTAGTGTCTCCATAAAGTTCCTGTAAGTGTATATCTATGGATGGATCCATGTTTCTACTAAAAGAGACAAGCTGTTCAGTCTAAGATGACTTGAATCTTGAATGAAACTACTTGAAATCTGTCCAAAATGGCTCAAAATTTGTCAAAAAATGTGACAAAGATAGCCCAGAATGACTTGAAATCTGTTTAAAATGGCTCAGAATGATTCAAAATACTAATAGTGAGTAATTATTGGATTTTTAAAATGGAAATAACGTGTAAAATGTTCCAATCCAGGCTGGTCTAGTGTCTCTATAAAGTTCCTGTCAGTGTATATCTATGGATGGATCCATATTTCTACTAAACTACTGATCCTCACCACCTTTCATGGCTGTTGGAGTTATATTTCTGGATATTTTTAGCCAGCTGAGGTGTTTTTTTGAGGGTGTAAATGCATAAAATTCTCAAAATTCTGCGTAATATTTCCACAGGATAAATCTGTGGATGTTCTCAGTCATCCAGGTCATGATAAGTCTCAAGCAAGCATAAGTTATGGCAACTGGACTAACCTCGTGTGAGTCGAAAACGTTTCACCTCTCATCCAAGAGGCTTCTTCAGTTCTGAAAGCCTGGTGGGGAGTACCAGATATTTATCCACCAGGAGGGTGGTGGCAAAAACAAGTGGACAAAGACCCGAAACCAACAGACTCGTTAGGTGTTAATGTGAGTCGTTAGCCTTTGATGGGCGGTCGTTACCCCTCCCAGCCCTCTAGGAGGGTGGTTGGGGGTCACCTGACTGCAAGTGGGACAGATGGCTGCACCTCCTTGGGAGGGCTCTAAGAACGGCGTTGTAAGTGGGAGACAAGTGGTGTCTGAGGCCCCCTCCTCTGTTCAAAGATGGCCGTTCTAGTTTGACATGAATGGCTTCTTTTACCCCTCTCTCAAACCATCTGTCCTCTCTGGCTAGAATGCGCACCTTGTGGTCATCAAAGGAGTGCCCCTTCTCCTTGAGGTGGAGGTGGACTGCTGAGTCCTGGCCTGTGGTCGTGGCCCTCCTGTGTTGTGCCATGCACTTGTGTAATGGCTGCTTAGTCTCTCCAATGTACAGGTCAGAGCATTCCTCATTGCACTGCACTGCGTACACCACATTGCTCTGTTTCTCCCTTGGAATTTTGTCCTTGGGATGGACCAGCTTTTGCCTCAGAGTGTTGCTGGGCTTGAAGTGTACTGGGATCTGGTGGGTGTTAAAGATCCTCCTGAGTTTCTCTGAAATTCCTGCCACATAGGGGATGACAATGTTGTTTCTCTTTTTGTGGTCCTCGTCTTTCTTATCCTCCCTACGCTTTTTTGCTGTTTTGATAAAAGCCCAGTTTGGATAGCCACAAGTTTGAAGAGCAGAGTGAATATGCTTGTGTTCCCTTCTTTTTCCATCCGCTTCTGATGGGATGTTCTGTGCTCTGTGCTTTAAGGTACGGATCACCCCCAACTTGTGTTCTAGTGGGTGGTGTGAATCAAACAGGAGGTACTGGTCTGTGTGAGTGGGTTTTCTGTAGACCTCAATGTTGAGTTCCCCATTGGTTTCAATGCGTACCACGCAATCTAGAAACGCCAGACAGTTGTCTTGGACATCCTCTCTTGTGAACTTGATGTTTTTATCCACCGAGTTGAGGTGTTCTGTGAAAGGTTCGACCTCACCCTTCCTGATGGTGACCCATGTGTCATCCACATATCTGAACCAGTGCCTCGGGGAGTGGCCACTGAATGTTCTCAGTGCCACAATCTCCATTTCTTCCATGTACAGGTTAGCTACAATGGGGGATACAGGGGATCCCATGGCACAGCCGTGTTTTTGCCTGTAGAAACTGTTGTTGTACTGGAAATAAGTGGTGCTGAGGCAAAGGTTAAGGAGGTCACACACCTGTTCGGGGGAGAGGTTGGTCCTCTCAGACAGAGAGTTGTCAAGCAACAGTTTTCTCTTTACTGTCTGTATTGCATCTCCAGTGGGAATGCAAGTAAAAAGCGAAGTCACGTCATATGAAACCATAGTTTCCTCAGGGTCTAAGCTGATTTTTCTGACCTTGTTTGTAAAGTCCATCGAGTTCCTTATGTGGTGGGGGGTGTCCCCCACCAATGGGGAAAGGATGGTGGCAAGATACTTAGCAATGTTGTATGTCACAGAGTTGATGCTGCTTACAATTGGTCTCAGAGGGGCGCCCTCTTTGTGAATTTTTGGCAGCCCGTATATGCAAGGGATAGCATCGCCTGGATAGAGTTTGTAGTACAGGGCCCGGTCGATGATCTGACCTTTCTCCAGTTTTTGCAGGCAGTTAACAACTTTGAGTTTGTAGGTGTTGGTGGGGTCTTGTTTTAGGGTCTCATAAGTTGCTGAGTCACATAGGAGGCTGCTGACCTTTGAGTGATAGTCAGCTGTGTTAAGGATAACAGTACATCTCCCCTTAGCTTTCAGAACTGAAGAAGCCTCTTGGATGAGAGGTGAAACGTTTTCGACTCACACGAGGTTAGTCCAGTTGCCATAACTTATGCTTGCTTGAGATTTCCACAGGACTTATTTCAGGTCCCAACTAACCAATAAATTAACTGTGAACAGAATCTGAGACGTGAATAAACACAAGAATCAAGCTAACAGGATATTTTCTGGTTCTTGTAGGAGAGTTTTGGCTGTTGTTGCAGCGTAACTAAACTCTCCGAGCTAAAAATCTGACCTGGAATGCTCCACGTCTGAATATTCCCAGAACTTCATGCTTTCACCCACTCAGCAGACAGAAACCAGCACAGAAACATCTACCAGCGCTACACTTTTATCCCTAAACAACCCGGCCGACACCAGTTATCTCCAGACAGCCGGAGGACCAATCCCTGCTAAATCACCCGGCAACCAATCAGCTTCCTGCATCTCTCAGTCATCAATATTTGAGTGTGGGTTTAAAACAAATGTTTCTTTTGTTTTGTGATGTCGTAAAGAGCATATAAAAGCATCGGCAGACACTTTATTAGGACCGATTCTCACTCTGTTTCTTTTTACTGGGAGCTGTTGAAGGATGAAAACTCTCAGACACCATTTAAATGTTGGGTTTTCTTTCTTTTTATCGCCGTTCCATTCTGCTGAATGGCTCCAAGAGGAAATCTGGCTCAGAAAGTCTTTAGCTCTCAATATTTTCACTTTATATCTGTAAAGTCGTTCATGTGTCGCCGTCTTCATGCCTCTAATTCATCACATTCCTGTAAAAACTGAACATTATTTAACTGGATTCAACTGTAATTTTTATAACTATTTACTGTTATTTAACTGGAATTGTAGATAATAATTAATGAAATACAGAAAAACGTATTAATTCACACCTTAACATTATAAAAAAAGGGGCCAAACAGTATGTTTTTAAACATACATGACATACACATACAGTTTAACGTTAATTACAAATGATAATAATTCTTTCACAGGGTTTGACTGTAAAACTACTAATATTTTACTGCATTTAAATCAGAAAAAAATACTGTTTTACTGATATTTGCTGTTAAAATTTAAAAGAAAAAATATTTGAATTAAGGATTGAAAAATATCAGATATATTTTTTAACTGCCACGTTAAACATTTTGTTAAATTACAGATAAGAAATAAGCATTTAAAAAAATCTGAATTTATTACAGAGTAATTTGTTCTTTCACAGCTTTTGACAGTTTTTAAAACTGTATATAAATATGTGAAATAACTTATTTTACAGATAAATGTACGTATAGATATAGATATAAATATAGGTATAGATATAGGTGTAGATATAGGTGTAGATATAGGTATAGATGTAGGTATAGATGTAGGTATAGGTGTAGATATAGGTGTAGATATAGGTGTAGATATAGGTATAGATGTAGGTATAGATGTAGGTGTAGATATAAGTATAGGTGTAGATATAGGTGTAGATGTAGGTATAGATGTAGGTGTAGATATAGGTATAGGTGTAGATATAGGTGTAGTTGTAGGTATAGGTATAGATATAGGTGTAGATGTAGGTATAGGTGTAGATATAGGTGTAGATGTAGGTATAGGTATAGATATAGGTGTAGATATAGGTGTAGATGTAGGTATAGATGTAGGTGTAGATATAGGTATAGGTGTAGATATAGGTGTAGATGTAGGTATAGATATAGATATAGGTGTAGATGTAGGTATAGGTGTAAATATAGGTGTAGATGTAGGTATAGATATAGGTGTAGATATAGGTGTAGATGTAGGTATAGGTATAGATATAGGTGTAGATGTAGGTATAGGTATAGATATAGGTGTAGATGTAGGTATAGGTATAGATATAGGTGTAGATATAAGTGTAGATGTAGGTATAGGTATAGATATAGGTGTAGATGTAGGTATAGGTGTAGATATAGGTATAGGTGTAGATATAGGTGTAGATATAGGTATAGATGTAGGTATAGATGTAGATATAGATGTAGGTATAGGTGTAGATATAGGTGTAGATATAGGTGTAGATGTAGGTATAGATGTAGGTGTAGATATAGGTATAGGTGTAGATATAGGTGTAGTTGTAGGTATAGGTATAGATATAGGTGTAGATGTAGGTATAGGTGTAGATATAGGTGTAGATGTAGGTATAGGTGTAGATATAGGTATAGATGTAGGTATAGGTATAGATATAGGTGTAGATATAGGTGTAGATGTAGGTATAGATGTAGGTGTAGATATAGGTATAGGTGTAGATATAGGTGTAGATGTAGGTATAGATATAGATATAGGTGTAGATGTAGGTATAGGTGTAGATATAGGTGTAGATGTAGGTATAGGTGTAGATATAGGTGTAGATGTAGGTATAGGTATAGATATAGGTGTAGATATAGGTGTAGATGTAGGTATAGGTATAGATATAGGTGTAGATGTAGGTATAGGTGTAGATATAGGTATAGGTGTAGATATAGGTGTAGATGGAGATATAGGTATAGGTGTAGATGTAGGTATAGGTGTAGATATAGGTGTAGATGTAGATGCAGGTATAGGTGTAGATATAGGTATAGGTGTAGATATAGGTATAGGTGTAGGTATAGGTGTAGATATAGGTATAGGTGTAGATATAGGTATAGGTGTAGGTATAGGTGTAGATGTAGATGTAGGTGTAGATATAGGTATAGATGTAGGTATAGGTGTAGATATAGGTGTAGATGTAGATGTAGGTATAGGTGTAGATATAGGTATAGGTGTAGATATAGGTATAGGTGTAGATATAGGTATAGGTGTAGGTATAGGTGTAGATATAGGTATAGGTGTAGATATAGGTATAGGTGTAGATATAGGTATAGGTGTAGGTATAGGTGTAGATGTAGATGTAGGTGTAGATATAGGTATAGGTGTAGGTATAGGTGTAGATGTAGATATAGGTGTACATATAGATATAGATGTAGGTATAGGTGTAGATGTAGATATAGGTGTAGATATAGGTATAGATGTAGGTATAGGTGTAGATGTAGATATAGGTGTAGATATAGGTATAGGTGTAGATCTTGTATTTGTGCCACAAATCTAAGATCAGCTGCAAAATTGTTCCACCTCCTAAACTTCCCAAACTGATTAATGAATTTTAGATGATTCTCCTCCCATGATGAACTCTCAGTTTCTCTACAGCTCTGAGTCTCAGTGTGTCTGTATTCTCTTAGAAATGTCATGTGACTGGAGAAGAAGTGGACGAGGACAGATTGGCCTCCTCCAGCTCGTCTCTGCTGTCAGTCCTCCTCAAACACAACCTTCTCTGCAGCAGAGAAACGTGTCGTTGTTCGTTTGTTCTCCTGTCAGCGTCCCACTCCTCCCTCCGCCTCCATCTCTGCTGCCTACACAAGCAGCCAGTCACATCTGCTTCCACATCAGCATGTAGGAGAAGCTGAAGGAGGAGGGAGGTTCATCTTCATCCACAACATCTACCTCCACATCTACCTTCACATTCATCCACATCTACCTCCACATTCATCCACATCTACCTTCACATTCATCCACATCTACCTCCACATTCATCCACATCTACCTCCACAACATCTACCTCCACATTCATCCACATCTACCTCCACATTCATCCACATCTACCTCCACAACATCTACCTTCACATTCATCCACATCTACCTCCAAATTCATCCACAACATCTAGCTCCACATTCATCCACATCATCTAGCTCCACATTCATCCACATCTACCTCCACATTCATCCACATCTACCTTCACATTCATCCACATCTACCTCCACATTCATCCACAACATCTACCTCCACAACATCTACCTCCACATTCATCCACAACATCTACCTCCACATTCATCCACATCTACCTCCACATTCATCCACATCTACCTTCACATTCATCCACATCTACCTTCACATTCATCCACATCTACCTCCACATTCATCCACATCTACCTTCACATTCATCCACATCTACCTCCACATTCATCCACATCTACCTCCACAACATCTACCTTCACATTCATCCACATCTACCTCCACATTCATCCACATCTACCTTCACATTCATCCACATCTACCTCCACATTCATCCACAACATCTACCTCCACAACATCTACCTCCACATTCATCCACAGCTACCTCCACATTCATCCACATCTACCTCCACATTCATCCACATCTACCTTCACATTCATCCACATCTACCTCCACATTCATCCACATCTACCTTCACATTCATCCACATCTACCTCCACATTCATCCACATCTACCTCCACATTCATCCACATCTACCTCCACATTCATCCACATCTACCTTCACATTCATCCACATCTACCTCCACATTCATCCACATCTACCTTCACATTCATCCACATCTACCTCCACATTCATCCACATCTACCTTCACATTCATCCACATCTACCTCCACATTCATCCACATCTACCTCCACAACATCTACCTTCACATTCATCCACATCTACCTCCAAATTCATCCACAACATCTAGCTCCACATTCATCCACATCATCTAGCTCCACATTCATCCACATCTACCTCCACATTCATCCACATCTACCTTCACATTCATCCACATCTACCTCCACATTCATCCACAACATCTACCTCCACAACATCTACCTCCACATTCATCCACAACATCTACCTCCACATTCATCCACATCTACCTCCACATTCATCCACAACATCTACCTCCACAACATCTACCTCCACATTCATCCACAACATCTACCTCCACAACATCTACCTCCACATTCATCCACATCATCTAGCTCCACATTCATCCACATCTACCTCCACATTCATCCACATCTACCTCCACAACATCTACCTTCACATTCATCCACATCTACCTCCACATTCATCCACATCTACCTCCACATTCATGCACATCCAGCTAACAGGCTAACAGCACTAATGCTAACAGATAGAGTGTGTTCATAGTGTCTCCATAGTAATACAGCAGAATGTGAGGGTCCCTAATAGAAAGTGGAAAACAAAGACATTATTGAGATAAAGCATTCTAAATGTTCAATGCTATTTAAAAATATTCAAACTGTATTTTTATATAATAAAAACATAAAGTAGTTGTTTCTGAAACTACAGTTATTGATGAGTGAATGACATTAGTGTGTAACCAAGACAAGGATTTATAAGAAAACTAATGTTTGAAGTGGATCAAGAGATGTTTAAATGTTTAAAACTTTAGCGTTAATAAAGTTTTGGTAAACATTCACTGGTCCCCTCTTATATTCTGATAAAAACAAACAAACAAAAAACAACATAATACAACGTGTACTTCAAAAGGACCACTGGTCCTTTGTAAGCTGGTTAGCTTTACAGGAAACTCTTGGTAAAGTAGATGTTAAATTTCTGTCTCTTTGTGGCTGTTTTGTGTCTTTTTGTTGTAATTTTATGTCTGTTTTATATTTTTAAGGACATTTTTGTCTCTTGACAGTAGTTTGCAGCTTGCTTGTCATTAATTTGTGTCTCTCTTGATTATATTTGTGTCTCTTTGAGGTCATTTTCTTAAATTGCAACTTACTTGTCATTATTTTGTGTCTTTTTGTGGTCATGTCGTGTCTCTTTACGGTTGTTTTGTGTCTTTATGTGGTCATGTTGCATATTTTTGTGGTAGCTTCATAGGTAACCAGGACTACCGGTCTCTTGTTGGCTTTTTTTAATACATTTTTTAAACACATATTTGCAGTTATATTATGAATAAAGACCTTAAAAGAAAGTTTTCTATTTGATTGTGTTTCCTCAAAATAACCAGGACCCTGGTCCCCTGTTGGTCAGTTTAGCTGGACAGGCCCCTCTCTGTGTTGTAGACAGGTTTGTGTGTGTTTCCACCTCTACAGACTTCAGTGACCTTCAGTGACCCTCAGTGACCTTCAGTGACCTTCAGTGACCCTCAGCATCCACTCAGTGAGAATTCAGCTCGTCACTGTGTCAGTGGGTTCATCCGCTGTGATGAGCTGTCGACCTACATGTGTGTGCTTCCTCACACATGTTAAACTCGCTGTGTGTGTGTGTGTGTGTGTGTGTGTGTGTGTGTGTGTGTGTGTGTGTGTGTGTGTGTGTGTGTGTGTGTGTGTGTGTGTGTGTTAGAGGAAAAACAGCAGAAGTGCATTCTAGGAATCGACTGACAGGTTTTATTCAGGCCTGAATGTTAGACATTAACAGCACATGGTAGCAGCTGTTAGTCCTGACATGCAACCAATCAGACAGAACTGTGGGCTGGTTTTGTGTCTCTTTATAGTCATTTATGTCCCTTGGAGTTGTGTGTATTTGTTGTGTGTATTTGTTGTTTTGCAGCTCTCATTTTGTACCTCTTTATGGTAGTTTTGTGACTCGTTTTGGACATTTTGCATTTTTTTGCAGAAATTTCTGGCCCTTGGTCAATATTTTTGCCTCTTCGTGTCTCATTTTGTGTCTCTTTTTACAGTCTTTTGTCTTTTTACAGTAGTTAATGACTCTTTATGAGGATTTTGTGTCTGTGGGCCATTTTGCAGCTCTTTGTTTTCCTTTGGTGTCTGTGGATGTTCTGTGTCTCTTTTTAATAGTTTACAGCTCTTTGTTGATACTTGGTGTCTTTATAAGGTCATATTATGTCTCTTTATGCTTGTTTTGTGTCTCTTTGTGGTCATATTGCATATTTTGCGGTAGTTTTGTGCGTCTTTGTCATCATTTTCTGTCTTTTCATGGTTATTTTGTGTCTTTTTATGTTTATTTTGTGTCCGCTGTCGTACTTTCTTCTACTCGACTGAACTTTCCTGGCCTTGAACTCAACCTGAACTCGTATTGATTTAATGCTGACGTCACCTCGTGTCGCTCAGCTCTGTGGACCGGATGCTTTTCTGCATGAACGGATCCAAACTTCCCGTGATTTTCTCTCTGTGTTCTCTTTATTTATCACTATTCCTACTTCTTTGTCCACTTTGCAATCCAAACACAGTGAAGTTGAATGTTTATCTGTGATTTTTGATAATCATCACTTCTAGTTTTCACTCCTGCACCGTCTAGTATGTAGAAAGATTATATTTCCTAATGTTTGAAAATCTTTGAGGCTTTGAGCAGCAGATGAACCCTGAATGATGCAACAAACCCACTCTGTCAGGCTGAAAGTGTTGAGGACGTGTTAGATTCTGGTTTCAGGACTTTTATGTTTATTTAGATCCTACAGATGATGGACTGCAGTCCTGCCTCGTGTTTTCTGGCATTTACATCAGAAATCCTCCTTTAAATATAAATTATTTTGACATGTTTTCAGTGTGGGTAATCACTTGTCATCACATGGAAACATCCTCTGATGCTGACAAACGCTGGAGGAGGCGTTTATCCGACGTTACACTTCATCAGTTTGTAACTCAGTTAGTCAGCATCCTTCAGCCTCCATGTACTCAGTTTACCGGCCTGTTATTTCTTATTTATCTACATGTTCTTATCTGAAATGGTGCTTCACTGCAGCCCTGAAGGACGGACATTCTTCATTATTTACTCTTTTATCTCCTCGTCCATCCACATAAAACACAGCAGCTCTGGATTTACAGCAGCTTTAAGAGGACATTTGCTTCATCACTGAGAGACACACTCCATAATGTGCAAAAAATAACCAGAAATAGACCAAAATGTACCAATACGAGACACAAAACCACCAAAATGGGACAAAAAAATAACCACAAAGAACAAAATGGCAACAAAAGGATGTAAAATTACCAAAATCAATTAAAAATTGCATAAATTTGTATAAAAATAGTCATGAAAGAGAGGCACATAAGGCAATATATGGCACATAACTACCAAGTTAGGGCCAAAAACACAACCACAAGGCATCAAAATGGTAACAAATAGATGCAATGTGCCTAAATTCAAGCAAAAAATGTCCAAAATTGTGCAAAAAACAACCCATCAATGGCTACATTTCCTCAAAGTTTGTGTTGAAGGAGCTGTCGTTGTGGCTACATTTTGTTCAAGCAAAAGGACAAAACTTTGCAAACTAACAATAGAGGACAGAAAATGACCAAAAATGTGAGGAAAACCATCTAAATATGTAATAAAATGATCAAAATTGGACAGAAGTTACCACAAAGGGATTCAGAATGACCACAAAGAGACACAAAACATACAAAACAAAACAGCAACAAAGAGATGCAAAATGACCTAAATCTATGAGAAAATGACCAATTTGGTGCAGAAACAACCATATAGAGATGTCATGTCGACAAATAGACCCAAAATTAACAAAATGATGCAACCAAAACGAGACATAACAGAACCACAGACAGACAAAATAGCAACAAAAAGATGCAAAATGATGCAAAACCAACTAAAAATGTGCAAATACAACCAGAAATAGACTCAAAATTACCAATATGAGACGCAAAACCATTAAAACGAGACAAAAAATAACCACAAAGAGACAAGATGGCAACAATTAATGTAAAATGTCTGAAAATCAACTAAAATGTCCATAATTATTCAAAAAAATGACAAAAAACATGAAGACTGCTAACAAAGAGATTCAAAACAATCAAGATGCGACACAAAATGTCCAAAACCAACCATAAATAGATGCAGAATCAACAAATAGACCCAAAATTAATGACACGATGCAACAAGATGGCAACACAGGGATGAAAAAATACCAAAATCAATCAAAAATTACCGAAAATTGCATAAAAACAGCCATAAGAGAGAGGCATATAAGGCAATATACAGCACATAACAACCAAATTAGAGCAAAAAATTACCACAAAGAGTCAAAATGGTAACAAATAGATACAATGTACAGACAATCAACCAAAAAAATTTCCAAAATTCTGCAAAAAAACTCACCCAGAAACAGAGAATAGAAGGTCATTTCTTATTTATCTGCGTGTTCTTATCTGTAACGGTGCTTCAGTGCAGCCCTGAAGGACAGACATTCCTCATTGTTTACTGCTTTTAAACATCAGCAGCCCTGGATTTACAGCAGCGTTAAGCGGTCGTTCGCTTCATCACTGACAGAAACATTCTGTAATGTGAGGTTTGTCAGGATGGAAATAGAAAATCCATCATGCAGAACTCGACATCTTTCATGTCTTGGACTCTGGCAGCGAGCGAAGACAAAATTGTGTCAACTGTGAATAAAAGAGTGACAGCGCTGGAAAGATGAGTGATGAAAACAACCGTCAGAACCGAGACACGAGACGGAAGATGGATTTAGATTGTGACCGGGCTCAAATCACAGAACCTTTTCCCAGCTTTCCATTTAGCTGCAGATGGATTTCCAATCAGATCGCATGCTGTGACGGCGAGCAGAGAAAGAAAAGGCCGGAGATAGATACGGTACGTCTGAGGAACACTTTAAAGGCATGAATTTCACTGGAGAAGAGTGAGGCAAAAACTATAAAACATAACCAAACAACATTAACCAAACAGCATCAACCAAATTAACACTATAGCACACAAAATGACCAAAAACACAAAGACTGCTGACAAAGAGATTCAAAACAATCAAGATGCGACACAAAATGTCCAAAATGGTGTAAAATCCAACTATAAACAGATGCAGAGTCGACAAATAGACCCAAAATTAACAACACGGTGCAACAAAAATGAGACAAAACAGAACCACTGACACACGAAATGCAACAAAAAGATGCTAAATGACCAAAACCAATTAAAAATAACAAAAAATTCTGCAAAAAAACAAACAAATAGACTCAAATTTCCAATATGAGACGCAAAATGGAACAAAATGGCTACAAAGTGATGTAAAAAATACTAAAATCAATCAAAAACTTCCCAAAATTGCACAAAAACAGCCATAAAAGAAAGAATTATGAGGCAATATACGGCACATAACAACCAAGTTTGGGCCAAAAAAAACAACCACAGAGAGACAAAATGACAACAAATAGATGCTGTCCCCTAAACCTACCGACAACTGGACAGTTGTCAGTAGGTCTACTCTAGAACTTTCTACAGTTGTCAGTAGGTCTACTCTAGAACTTTCTACAGTTGTCAGTAGGTCTACTCTAGAACTTTCTACAGTTGTCAGTAGGTCTACTCTAGAACTTTCTACAGTTGTCAGTAGGTCTACTCTAGAACTTTCTACAGTTGTCAGTAGGTCTACTCTAGAACTTTCTACAGTTGTCAGTAGGTCTACTCTAGAACTTTCTACAGTCGTCGGAAGGTCTACTCTAGAACTTTCTACAGGGGACGTTCTCCTCTATGGACTTCAAGAACCTGGAACTCTGGAAATATTCCCAGTATGAAGGTAGAACTCTGATCATTGATAAAGTTACTGGAGATGAAGAACCTTCTGAGGAGATCAGATGGTTGATTTTTAAGAAAATTACACATTTAAATCTTTAAGTAGTAGATTTATAAACTCCATGAGGTACAGCTGGTTGTGCTCCTTGACGTTCCATTAAGATGTAGAGCTGCAGACTTTAGCAGACTGAACAAAGAAAACTGCTTCTCACCACGTAGAGCTGTTTCCATAATAAGGCCCATTCCTGCAGCGTTGACGTCACCTCGGTAACGATGGGATCCTCCAGAGGAACCACCGTCTCATGTGGCCTGGACAGGAAACAGAAGAAAACAGGTTTTAACCACAGCTGCTGGTTTTAATGACTGTTGGCAACCAGGATGTCCACCTCATAAACACTTTAAACAGACCAGTGAACACTGGGCTTATTGTGTGGTGTTGTGTACAGTTCAACAGTGGATTAGAGTGAATGTGTTTCTACAGATGGACGGTGATCTTGTTAACCAGCAGAACCCACTGACATCTTCTTTTTCTTCTTTATAAGTGATTTCTATTGTCTTTTTTTGTCATTGTGGACGTTTTCTGAGCCTGAGAACTTCATCAGTCCAGCAGATAGACACATGACATTTAGGAGGAAAAACATCTGAACATCTGGACAGTTTAAACACTGATCAAATCTCAAGTACTTGTGGACATTTCTTTAAAAATCTGGGCTCATTTGAAATAAATTTTAGACATTTTTGAGTCATTCTAGACAGATTTTTATTCATTTTAACATTGTTTTTGTCATTAAGGAAAATTTTGAATAATTCTGTACAAGCTTCATATTTTGTTCACATTTTTACATTTTTCAATACTTTCTTATGTATTTTTGACATTTTCTTGTCATTTTAGAGAACTTTTAAGCAATTTTGAAATTACTGTTTGTCATTTTAGACATTTTTGAGTCACTCCGGGCAGATGATAGGTCATTTTGTCTTTTATTTTTTTACTTTTAATTTCCATTTTTTCAGAAAACTGAATAAACAGTTCAAATCAATGTTCAATGTGAACATGGTTTGATGATAAAATAGCTCCATCCAGGTGGGTCCTTCTCCATCTTCACATCTGTGGATTCCAGTGGTGGACAGAAACCAACTATGTCTACTCAAGTACTGTACTTCAGGAAAGTTCTGAGGTATTTCTACTTTGCTTGAGTGTTTTCGCTGTGATGCTACATCTTCCTTCAGCTCTGTCACGTTTCTGAGAGGACTATTGTACTTCTACTACACTACCTTCACGGTGCTTTAAACAAGGTGATGATCTGTTTTGTTGCTTTTTCTTTCATGTTAACATGAAGACACATTTTTACAAACTAATCTGAATTAAATGACACAAGAACATCTCCAAGTTCCTGAAGATCTGCTGGAGTCCAGTTAAATCCATCATTAAGAAATGGAAGGAAGATGGAACATCTCCACCACAGCTTCAGTTCAGGATTTTAAGTCGTTAATAACCTGAATTATTAAATAAGTGTTCATTAACCATACCTTTGTTTTTTATTATTTTTTAGAGTGTACAGCTGTTTTTTAAAGTCACCATCTCAGTCATATTTGTGTTTCTCTGCAGAACCAGGACTGTGAGACAACAGAGAACCCGTCTTGTTATTAGTTTTTCCTTCAATAAACCACCTGCCTGTCTTGTTAATTATTCATCTCTTTCTGTTTTTAGAATCTGTCCTCTGAGCTTCCCTCACTGTGTTTCCATCTTAGTAACCTCCTGCTCGGCCTCCATTAGTTCCAGCTGAGCTTCATTACCTTCCTCCCTGGTGGTTTACCTCCATGTGGTTCCATCTCTGTAGCTGACATCTTCCTACCAGTGTTTCTGCTCGTTAGTTTGTTGGATTCATCGACTCCTCGTTGGACGCCTCTGGCTGCCTACCTGAACCGATTTAAAGTACTTTATCCTGCAGCTGAATCCTCTTGTCGGTTTGTTTCGCAGTTCTTAAAGACCTCCGTGAACTCCTGGCATGGATGACTCTGAGAGCATGAGTGGGAGTTTATGTGGAGGAGCTGCTATCAGAAAAAATGCAAAGAATTCCACCTGTACTAGCATCACTGCCCCGGAAGAATTCTGTCCAGTCTTTAACATGAGTTAGATCCACTGTAAAGACCATTTCTATCATCAGTCTGTACACTCCAGTGACTCCTGGAACTCTGAATTTACTCTGATGGAATCATTGAAATGTGAATCTTTGTACAAAAACAGTCATTGTTTGTTTTTTTCATATAAAACAAACAAAAATTATCGATTTGAGCAGAAAAATGTTTGGAGGAAAGAAGGTAAGGCCTTGTTGGTGTTCATAGAGGTCTAGATGTTCATAGAGGTCTAGATGTTCATAGAGGTCTAGATGTTCTTAGGGGTCTAGGTGTTCATAGAGGTCTAGATGTTCATAGAGGTCTAGATGTTCATAGAGGTCTAGATGTTCATAGAGGTCTAGATGTTGTGTTCATAGAGGTCTGGATGTTGGTGTTCATAGAGGTCTAGATGTTTATAGAGGTCTAGATGTTCATAGAGGTCTAGATGTTCATAGAGGTCTACATGTTGGTGTTCATAGAGGTCTAGATGTTTATAGAGGTCTAGATGTTCATAGAGGTCTAGATGTTGGTGTTCATAGAGGTCTACATGTTGGTGTTCATAGAGGTCTAGATGTTGGTTTTCATAGAGGTCTAGATGTTGGTGTTCATAGAGGTCTAGATGTTGGTGTTCATAGAGGTCTAGATGTTCATAGAGGTCTTGATGTTGGTGTTCATATAGGTCTGGATGTTGGTGTTCATAGAGGTCTAGATGTTTATAGAGGTCTAGATGTTGGTGTTCATAGAGGTCTAGATGTTCATAGAGGTCTAGATGTTGGTGTTCATAGAGGTCTAGATGTTCATAGAGGTCTAGATGTTCATAGAGGTCTAGATGTTCATAGAGGTTTAGATGTTCATAGAGGTCTAGATGTTGGTGTTCATAGAGGTCTAGATGTTCATAGAGGTCTAGATGTTCATAGAGGTCTAGGTATTCATAGAGGTCTAGATGTTCATAGAGGTCTAGGTGTTCATAGAGGTCTAGGTGTTCATAGAGGTCTAGATGTTCATAGAGGTTTAGATGTTCATAGAGGTCTAGATGTTCATAGAGGTCTAGATGTTCATAGAGGTCTAGATGTTCATAGAGGTCTAGATGTTGGTGTTCATAGAGGTCTGGATGTTGGTGTTCATAGAGGTCTAGATGTTTATAGAGGTCTAGATGTTGATGTTCATAGAGGTCTAGATGTTCATAGAGGTCTAGGTGTTCATAGAGGTCTAGATGTTCATAGAGGTTTAGATGTTCATAGAGGTCTAGGTGTTCATAGAGGTCTAGATGTTCATAGAGGTCTACATGTTGATGTTCATAGAGGTCTAGATGTTCATAGAGGTCTAGGTGTTCATAGAGGTCTAGATGTTCATAGAGGTTTAGATGTTCATAGAGGTCTAGGTGTTCATAGAGGTCTAGATGTTCATAGAGGTCTAGATGTTGGTGTTAAACGAGCAGAGTAAAGAGTTTTTCTGAGTGAATGCAGCCTGTTTTCAGGTGTACTCTGATGGTGTTCTGCTGCTTCATTTTCACAGACGTTGGCTCTGAGATTATTTATCCTGCAGAGAAGCTTCACAACATCCCAACAGTGTTCAAACTCAGCATGAACAAATGAAAAGCCATTAAACATTTTGCTCCAAGTTACATTTTTAAATATAGAAATGAACGTCTGACAGTGAGGACTTAAAGGAAGGAGGTTTCTGCTCCAGACAGCAGGAAGAGTTCCGTCAAGGCTGTTTGTGTTCATTAAAGCTTAAAGAAGAGAGCAGCGATTTCCATCTGAATTAGTCCGATCAGAAAGAGATCAAAGATAAGTAAGACAGCATCAACTGTTTCTATGGCAGCAGCGTCTCACTGGGTGGAAAAGTCAGAATAAACTTTCTTTTTAAATGATGTTCTGTAGATCAGTGGGTTTCCTACATCATCTACCTTCATTTATTGTGTGAAAACAAACCTTTATGCTGTTGAGTTACATCCATTTGTGCCATAAAACAAAAATATTGATTTAAAACAAGCTAAAATCCTTCATTTATGACCAGTAAAAAGAATTAAATTTAGTATTGAAATAGCATAGTTATAAAAGTATCCAGCGTCTGTTGTTGTTGTTCTTACAGCTACATGCACTGTAAATAAAAAAGAAAAGAAGAAAAACTGTGGAAAACAATCTTTCAGCCAAAAACACAGGAAAATAATGGAAAAAAAACATTTAATAAAAAAAGATCATTTTCCATAATCAAAAGTTAATTGTCCAGCTTTAATTTTATATTAAATCATGTTTGTTTTTACTTTTTTTCCCCATGTTTCATGAAGGATGTTTAATTTTTAAAAAGCTATGAAATTACCTGTAATAATCACAACAACAAAAATAATAGTTTGCTAATTTTGTATTTAAATTTTCTAATTAATTGATTGCTTTATTGCAGCATCATGATGTGAAGCATGGTGGTGGCAGCATCATGATGTGAAGCATGGTGGTGACATTATTTTTTTGCAGATGCAGAAATGTTTTTTTCTGAATACATTCTAGAATTATTATTATTATTATTGTTATTATTATTGTTATTATTATTATTATTATTATTATTATTATTATTATTATTATTATTATTATTATTATTATTATTATTATTATTATTTACTATTATTATTTTAAATACTTTGGACTGATTTTAATAACTATGTATTTCAAGTGTGTCTTATCAGGGAAATGCTTCATAAATGGATTAAAAACTTTGACAAGATGAGAATAAAACAACAATAAATGAATAAAAAACTGTCCTAAAAATGTTTGTTTTAAGAGAAAATATAAACGCTGTGACAGATTTAGTTCCTGTCTAACTGTGTATCAGAAATAAAAGATAAAAACCGAAGCCTTTAGACACATTAAATATTTAGAAGGTGTTTCTGATTATATTTGGGCCTCCACATAAACTCCCTCCAGAAGCTTTAAGTCATTTTAATGATCTGTTCAATGGTTCAGCTCAGTCTTCTCAGATTTTCCTGTCATTTCTCAGAATCTCTTAAACAATAATATCAGTTCTGCTTCAGTAAATTAAAGCAAACTGACAGACTAGTTCATATTTTTATTTTAAATTCTTATATCAGCACCTAAATATCCTCTCTGTATGTTAGAACTCGATGACTGTATCTGGATCCAGTAAAAACTGACTTTAAACTCTTTGTTTACCCCGAGGACCGACTGGAACCAGCTAAGGATTCACTAACTCCAATTAATTCACTCCATGCCTTTAATTAAAAAAGTCTTATGCAAATGAGGACACGCTCTGTAGCTCCGATTCATCTGCAGCCTCCCGTCGCTATGCTAATGTAGGAAAATCTGTAATCTCGAACTTGGAGGAGAATCAGCAGCTTCTTTACAGACTAAACAAAAAGGAACCAGATTCATCAAACCAGCCTGGAGAGGACTAAAGTAAAACCACAGCAGAGAGAAACCATCTTCACCAGCAGATCAGTAGTGCAGCGACTTAAAGATGCAGAAATCCAACAGTTTAGAAAGTCTGGAGGTTTAAATTCTTCTCTGTTAATAATAATCCGATCAGTTCTTTACTCAACCAGAACTAAAATTAAAGCTTCAACAATCAACTTTCAGAACAACCTCCACGATAAACCTCGTTGCTTCCTTTGTACGTTTTCTGTGACGTTCTGGCATTTAAAAAAATAAATAAATAAATAAAAGCTCCTTGCTGGGTCCAAAAATCCAGAAAATGAGGCAAAAAAACAACTAAAGTGAGACACAAAACTAAAACAAGGCAAAAACTACCAAAATGAGGAAAAAACAACCAAAATGAAGCACAAAATGACTGAAATTAGGCAAAAGACAACAAAACGAGGCACAAAACAACTAAAATGAGGCAAAAAATTACCAAAATGAGGTAAGAAAAAAACAATTGAAACGAGGCACAAAATTACTTAAGTTAAAATTCAGTGGTTTGTGTAATTGTAATTCTGGTCCAACTATCCAGAACTGGGAATAAATGCTCACAAATTAGCATCCGAAGTCGTCTATGATGTTTGAATAAAATCAACAACCTGCCAAGATCCTCGAAAATCTGCAGCTGCTAGCAAACACTGATTTAATGTCGAGTCTTTCTGCTCTTTGAATGAGATGAACCCATCAACGAACTACTGACGGCATCAATGGTTCCCCTTCCAGAACCCAAATCTAAACATGGATCCAAAATATCGTGGAAAACGACCACAAAGAGGCAAATAAACGACCACAAAGAGACAAATAAAGGACCACTAAGAGACAAATAAAGGACCACAAACAGACAAATAAACAACCACAAAGAGACAAATCAATGACCACGAGACAAATAAACGACCACAAAGACACAAATAAACAACCACAAAGACACAAATAAACGACCACAAAGAGACAAATAAAGGACCACAAACAGACAAATAAACAACCACAAAGAGACAAATCAATGACCACGAGACAAATAAACGACCACAAAGACACAAATAAACAACCACAAAGACACAAATAAACGACCACAAAGAGACAAATAAAGGACCACAAAGAGACAAAAAAATGACCACAAAGAGACAAAAAAAATGACCACAAAGAGACAAAAAAAGACCACAAAGAGACAAATAAAGGACCACAAAGACACAAATATAGGACCACAAAGAGACAAAAAAATGACCACAAAGACACAAAAAAAGGACCACAAAGAGACAAATAAACAACCACAAAGAGACAAATAAAGGACCACAAATACACAAAAAAAGGACCACGTAGAGACAAATAAACGACCACGGGGCACAAGACAACCAAAATGATGCTTAAAAAAAAAACAACAAAAATGAAGCAAAAATTAACTGAAATGAGTCACAGGAGGAAGACGAAGGTGAGAGAATCTGATGAAGGAAAAGAGCTGAATGCTTCACTGATCTTCTGGAAGTCTCTTTGTGGCAGCAAACTCTCGATCATTATTAGAATAGCAGCTTGAGACTCTTCTCAACCAGTCTTCTACCAACATGAGGCTGCTCTGGATAAATCTAAAGTTCTAAAAAAGTCATCGGAGCTGATGAGAAGGTCAGTAGATGGTGAGGATGGAAGTTTAAAGGAGATCTTCCTGTCGTTGTGGAGCAGCTTTAATATGAAACCACCTCTGAAGGTGTTGAAGTGAAGAAACATCTGAACTCACCCTCTGTTGGTGACGACGGCCTTCTTCAGATGGACGTAGCTGGAAGGAAAAACCCCCTGCAGAGACACAAACAGACAGAAGATTACAGTCAGAGAGGATGGAGGAGGAATATCTGGAGGAGGAACTTTTTCAGCTGGACAGGAAACCAAAAAGAGTAGAGATTTTACTGTCATATGACCCTAAAGATCCCAGACTGAACATTTACTGGTTTACAACATCTAGTAAAGAAGTAAGTGTTCATGCTGTCAGTAAAAACAAAAAAAGAAGAAAAAATAATTCATCATTTTACAATATTTGACCATAAAGCTACAGCATTTTCCTGTATTTAAATCTAAAACAAATGATATTATTTTACAGAAATGTCCTGTTTGAATAAAAAGTGATGTATATCATTATGCATATTAAGGACTGTAAAATGGCACAGATCATATTTACTAAAGTAAAAATTAATAAATGAATTAATTTACATGTTGATGATGAAAAAAGGCCAGAACAACTAAAATCAGGCAAAAGCCAACGAAAACGAGGCAAAAACTACTAAAATGAGGAAAACAAAACATCTATTTTTGCCAAAAACAGCGAATATGAAAAACGAGGAACAAAACAAATAAAGCGAGGCAAAAACAACTAAAATAGACAAAAAACAACAAAAACAAGGCAAGAATGAGGAACAAAACAACTAAAAGGAGTCACACATTTTGGAAACCCAACAGCTTTTCTTTCCTGCAGTCACATAAAAAGCTTCCAAACACACAAAGATTTAGGACACAGAACGTCTCATTACTCCACATTTGAGGAGGGAAACTCAGAAAGTCAGAGCCTGAAGTAAGAAAACAAGAAGCTGCTGCCTGAAGAGACGTTTCTGAAAATAAAACATCTGGTCCTGGACTGACTCTAGACTGGTTTAAGACTTGATTTCAGTTCTAGACATGGTTCCAAACTGGTCCTGGACTTGGTTTTGGACTAGAATCAATGCTAGCTTGATGCTCAGAACATCATCAAGGACAGTTCACATCCCGGTTCTCAGCTTTTTGATCTGTTGCCCTCTGGAAGGCGCTACAGATGCATTAAAGCGAGGACAAACAGACTTAAAAAGAGTTTCTTTCCGAGATCCATCACCACCCTGAACTCTCACAGGTCTCACACAAAGCCAACAACATAGTGCATCTGTGCAATATACACCACTGTCTCATTCACTGCTATTTATATTCACTCCGTTATTTATCTCCGTTATTTATACTGTATATATGTAAATAGACTGTTTTTGCACTACTTTAAAATTTCCTTGCACTGTAAAGGAGAAGCTCTGCAATCTCGTTATACATTGTATAATGACAATAAAGAATATTCTATTCTATTCTATGCTCTTGAACTCTGTTGTAGTGAATCAGTAAATTGAGGCGTCGCCCCCTGCTGGCCGTCAGACAGGATGCAGGTTTAAAGCTTTACTTTCCACATCTGGAGGGTTCTTCCATCTTCTCAGACTGTTTTAAGTGTTAAACTCGGTTCTAAACAACTAAAGGACCAGAAAATTTTGGCCGATTGCTGCATGAAGGAGGGGAGATTTTTGATTTTCATTTTTAATACAAATCTTTTCTTTTATGTCACCAAATTTCACTTCTGCTGGAGTTTACTGGTGTTTTAAACCTCTGGTGTCACTCAGGTAGCTTTGAGCTGCATCTTGTAAAATGTAAGAGTCCAATAGAGACAGAAGAGGCAGGAGAACAGATAAAAACTGCTCTTCATTTAAAAGGACTTTATCTTTCTGTGCTTTCAGATTCACTGAATTTCATGTTGTCACGGCTTGAATTCACATTTGCTCCGTTAACGTGAGACTTTTTCATTTTCCTGCAGCTGATGTTGGATCAGAAACAGATGTTTCGTATTCGTGTCTCTTTAAAACTCTTTTTTTCCTGTCTGGTTTAATAGCACCTGACAGGTTCTTCTTTGTATGGGTTTATCTGACCGGACGGAGCTTCAGGGCGTTTTATAAATAAAATTAATTTACTGTATTTCTGCAGTTAAATTAATTAATTAATTATTAAATTAATGTAACTTATTATTTTGATTTTCTGTTTTATTCTATTTTGCTCTTCACTGATCTTTATTTCATCAATAGATTTATTTATTTATTTGTTGGGTTGTTTGTCAATTGTTCATTCATTTAATTTAATGTTATTTAATTAATTTAATGCTATTTAATTTAATTTAATGTTGATTAATTTAAATTAATGCTATTTAATCTAATTTAATTTTATATTATTTAATGTTACTTAATTTAATGTTATTTTATTTTATTTTATGTTATTCAATTTTATTAAATTTTATATAATTTTATTTAATTTTATGTTATTTAATGTAATTAAATTTTATGTAATTTAATTAAATTTAATGTTATTTATTTGAACTTAATTTTATGTAATTTATTTTAATGTTATTCAAGTAAATGTCACTTATCGAGTTCATCCAAAAGTAGCAGGAAGTAATCAAATTACATGACTTTAATACTCTGATACTTGGATTAGATGACCAGCTATGACACATAAATCGTCATTTTATCTGCTGTATTTTTAATGTGAGCCCATAAACCCAGAGTAAAGAAACAAGAAGTAAACGCTGCAGACGTACAACCAGAAACACCTGAGCAGGCAAGAACAGGATGTGACATCACACTGAGCATGTTTACATCATCAGAAGAATCAGCATCATGTCAGATGGTTTGGAAAACTAGCTTCACATCATCCTTTCATCTTTTCATCCTTTCATCTTTTCATCTTTTCATCCATTCATCTTTTCATCCTTTCATCTTTTCAACTTTTCATCCATTCATCTTTTCATCCTTTCATCTTTTCAACTTTTCATCCATTCATCTTTTCATCCTTTCATCTTTTCACTTTTTCATCTTTTCAACTTTTCATCCTTTCATCTTTTCATCTGTTCATCTTTTCATCTGGTCATCTTTTCATCCTTTCATCCGTTCATCTTTTCATCCTTTCATCTGTTCATCTTTTCATCCTTTCATCTTTTCATCCGTTCATCTTTTCATCCTTTCATCTGTTCATTTTTTCATCCTTTCATCGGTTCATCTTTTCATCCGTTCATCCTTTCATCTTTCTACTGCACAGATTCAACAGAAAATAAACCAGCAGATCTGAACTCTTGAAGGTCGGAGAGACGAGATTTCTGCTGAAGTCATTAGAAAACATTCTCTCCAGATTTAAAGCGTTTAACACTTTCTGGTCACATTAATAAGATTAAATATCAGGTTTTTACTGAGGAGTCACAGTTGAATCATAATCTGCTGTTTTCAGGAGTCAGACTGATGGGTTCAGTCTGGAAGAAATCACTGAAATGTCAAATGATTCAAAATTACGTCTTAATAACTGAGCTGCTTCAAAGCTGAAAAGTCGAGAACAATCAAGAAAAAAAACTTTATGAAGACTAGATTTGAAAAAGTAGAAACTCAGACTGAATCCAGCTGTGATTCCAGTCAGTCAAACTGATGAACATGGTTCTAAATGAGCTGCAGATCTAGAAGGAGTCATAGCATCACTAATCAGGAGGAACAGAAGGAGTCATAGAACCACTAATCAGGAGGTCTAGAAGGAGTCATAGTACCACTAATCAGGAGGTCTAGAAGGAGTCATAGTACCACTAATCAGGAGGTCTAGAAGGAGTCATGGTACCACTAATCAGGAGATATAGAAGGAGTCATAGTACCACTAATCAGGAGATATAGAAGGAGTCATAGTACCACTAATCAGGAGGTATAGGAGGAGTCATGGTACCACTAATCAGGAGGAACAGAAGGAGTCATAGTACCACTAATCAGGAGGAACAGAAGGAGTCAGAGTACCACTAATCAGGAGGTCTAGAAGGAGTCATAGAACAACTAATCAGGAGGTTTAGAAGGAGTCATGGTACCACTAATCAGGAGGTCTAGAAGGAGTCATAGTACCACTAATCAGGAGGAGCAGAAGGAGTCATAGTACCACTAATAAGGAGGTCTAGGAGGAGTCATAGTACCACTAATCAGGAGGTCTAGGAGTCATAGTTCCACTAATCAGGAGGAACAGAAGGAGTCATAGTACCACTAATCAGGAGGTCTAGGAGGAGTCATAGTACCACTAATCAGGAGGTTTAGAAGGAGTCATAGTACCACTAATCAAGAGGTATAGCAAGAGTCATAGTACCACTAATCAGGAGGAACAGAAGGAGTCATAGTACCACTAATCAGGAGGTATAGCAGGAGTCAGTAGTAGAAGAACAACAGATGAAATGAAGCGATGCACATATTAAGAGTTTGGATTATTTATAGAAACGTTCTCTGTTTAAACCATCTGTTCCTCAACACAACAAATGAAAGCAGAATGAGTAAATCAGGAGACTCACCTTAATGTTTGGCCTCCTGGTGGAGAATCCTCTGAACCAACCTGAAGGAAACACAAACATCAGTTGGAGTCAACAGAGAAGAACCTTCAGTTGGAATGTTTCAAACAATAAGGAGAAAAAGCACAGAACAAAAACAAAGTGAAGAAACACATCATTTGGTTTCCATCGATTACAGTTCCAGCCTGAAATGATCCTGATCTGATCATTAGATAAGCTGATTTATCTCCAGGTGTTTCCTTCAGATTCTGAAACGTGGAGATAAGGCACATTTATTCATTCTTTTAATTGGAGGATTTTTGTTTGTTTAAAATAAAAAGAAACACATTTTCCAAATTCAGCTTCGTGTAGCATAGAAGGAAAAGTGATTCTTTACTAACAAATCAACAAGAAAAGATGAAAATCTGGTATCAAGTGGAGCAAAGAGGAGCAGAATACTGCAGAGTTCAAAACTGTAGAAAAAAATGTGAGTAATAATTATTATGTATGTTATTATTATGAGTAAAATATTGATCATTTTAGCTGTTTCAGCAGCATCATGACGTGAAGCATGGTGGTGGCAGCATCATGATGTGAAGCACAGTGGTGGCAGTATTATGATGTGAAGCACGGTGGTGGCAGTATTATGATGTGAAGCATGGTGGTGGCAGCATCATGATACCGCCTCCACTGTGCTTCACATCATGATGATTACTAATAAGATCTAGTAAAGCAGAATAATATAAACTTGTAATGTAGTAAATGTTTTTATGAGAATGACATTGAAACTCAGTTTGAATCAAGTTTATTACTTATTGACCTCATTACGTGTCTTCTAGTGAATAAAATACCACTTTGACATGTTAACAAGGTAAAAATATGGATTTTTAGTAGCTGTGAAAAGTTACTGATTAGATTATGAATATTTATTATAAAATGACTCATAAGCTGAGTTGTAGCATGTGTAGTTCTTCTGTCCTTAACTGAATATAAAACATATATTTTAACAGTTTACAACAGGTCATGTGAGAGCAGATTAGCTTGACACTACACTCTTTTTGTACAAATGTTTTTCAGCATAAACACAGTCTAAAGGTTCTATTAGCTTCATGTTGGATCCACCACAGCTCAGATCTCCATGTTTGAAGTCCAGTAGAAACAGAAAGTGTAGTTTATGGCTGCTGTTGACCTGCCTGACCTACTGCAGGCTTCATGTGCATGACACTGAAGCCTCCACGGCTGTTTCCACACGGACGGGTCTTCATCTGATGCCTCCACGGACCAGAAAGCTGTCATGGACTCAACCTGAAGTAAAACCTTGACAGCTGAAAATGACTCAACTCCAGGGACTGAATATGTAGAAGAGGACATCATCCGTCTCCATCCAGGTGGAAATAAAGACATCTCCCGGCTGACTGAAGCTACAGAGATGTTTATTTCTATCAAACCATGTCTTTTATGACTTTGACCTTCTTAGACGTCCAGTTTGTTCCTAAAGACAGAAGATTCTTTAAAAGGTTCAGAAAAGAAAACAGGTTCTCAGTCCGAACAGTAAGGAAAGATGGTTTGAATCTGTGTGAGGAAGTTCAGAAATCAGATTCAGGGATTAAAGATAGTTCCTCTTTCACTGATTTTTAACAGTCTGATGTTGATTCAATCTGTTTGTTCACAAGAATTAAACAAAAATATATTTTATGTCAATAAAAACAGAAATCTACAAAATAATATCCATTAATAAAAATATGAAAATTAAACTAGTCATTCTATGATGCTGCCACCACCATGCTTCACACCATGATGCTGCCACCATCATGCTTCACATCATGATGCTGCCACCACCATGCTTCACACCATGATGCTGCCACCATCATGCTTCACATCATGATGCTGCCACCATCATGCTTCACACCATGATGCTGCCACCACCGTGCTTCACATCATGATGCTGCCACCACCGTGCTTCACATCATGATGCTGCCACCACCATGCTTCACATCATGATGCTGCCACCTCCATGCTTCACACCATGATGCTGCCACCACCATGCTTCACATCATGATGCTGCCACCATCATGCTTCACACCATGATGCTGCCACCACCGTGCTTCACACCATGATGCTGCCACCACCATGCTTCACATCATGATGCTGCCACCACCGTGCTTCACATCATGATGCTGCCACCACCATGCTTCACACCATGATGCTGCCACCACCATGCTTCACACCATGATGCTGCCACCACCGTGCTTCACATCATGATGCTGCCACCACCATGCTTCACATCATGATGCTGCCACCACCATGCTTCACATCATGATGCTGCCACCACCATGCTTCACACCATGATGCTGCCACCACCATGCTTCACACCATGATGCTGCCACCACCATGCTTCACACCATGATGCTGCCACCACCGTGGTTCACATCATGATGCTGCCACCACCATGCTTCACATCATGATGCTGCCACCACCATGCTTCACATCATGATGCTGCCACCACCGTGCTTCACACCATGATGCTGCCATTACTTATTAAATCAGCTAAAAATGTCATTATTATTCAGATATTTGCCATTATTTGCTCGGTTGTTACTGTTTTTAATTATTCTAGTATCCTACTATGTTCCATTGTATTTTTTCTTGCTGCCAGATTTCCATCCTTTCTCCACTGATTTTTAAATATTTTTACAGTGTCCTGTTTGTACAGTTTGCTGAGTTATTTTCTTATTATAGCCCTGTTTTTTTTTTTTTGCTTTATCTTTTCTGGGTCTAGAATCTTAGAACATCAGTCAACCGTCTTAATAAAGCGTATTCCATTATTATATAGCCACTGTGTTTGTGCAGTACCTCTCTCTGCCAGAAGGGGGAGCCAACGGGTCCAACGTGAGTGAAAAACGCTCCAGTGAAGCACACACTAACCAGATGGGACACTTCACGTTAACTTTCATCTTCTCTTGCTGCCAAACCCATTATTTTTCTCTGCAGTTTTCCATTATCTGATCTGAATATGGAGATGAGCTTGAATTGGCTAATTAATAATCAATCAGCTCTCATTTATCAGCCTTGTTAGGACGGCTGTGTTTATCCTCTCGCCTCTCGTCTATATGCTAATCAGGCAACAGCTTCTGTTTGGGTTGAAAGCAGGACGTGGCTGAGTTACATCAGCCATGATTTAGTGTGTTTCTGTGGGGGTTTGTGTCTTTTTGTGGTGATTTTGTGGGTTTTTAGGGTGATTTTGTGCCTTTTTATGTTAAGATGCTAAATCAATCTAAAAACACATGAAAGCACCACAAACAGACAACATCACCACAAAGAGATGCACAATCAAAATGATGCTCTAAAAGATGCAAAACTGCCACAAAACACATGACTAACCTAAAAAAAAACACGCAGATTCAAAAAGATACGTAACCACCATGAAAACACATGAAATTACTACAAAAAGGCGCAAAATCAACACAAAAAGACACTAAACCATCATAAAAAGACACAAAATCACCTCCAGAAAATTAAAAATTGCCACAAGATGCTTCATATCACAAAAAATGCAAAATCACAATGAAAATGTGTGAAATCACCGCAGAAAGATTAAAAATCAACATGAAACACATGAAAAAACACAAAAACCTGCAGAACCACCACAAAAAGACACAAAATCACCTTTAAAACATTTCATGGTGGTTATTTACTAAAAAGCACAAAATCATCACAAAAAGATGTAAAATCACCTCAAAAAGACTCAAAAGTACCATGAAAAGATGCAAAATCACACATAAAATTACTATGAAAAGGCACAAAAAGATGCTAAATGACCAGAAAAGGACACTAAGTCTCCAGTAAAACTCTGTTTCTGGGTGAATCTCTAATGTTTCTGCTAAGTTAAACTGAATTCCTGATTAATGTGACTGAATGAAGTTTGATAAATAACAGATTTTAAAGCCTCCAGAAACGTTCTTTGTTCTTCTACAAACGTTCTCCATATTCAGATGATGACAGACGTTCAGGGAATCTACGTTTTCCGTGTTTTCTGGAGCTTTGGTGACGTTCCTCAGTCTTACCTTCACATTTCTCCAGGATCTGAACCGTCTCTCCGACCTCCAGAGCCAAACCCTGAACCACCAAGCCTCGGAAGCTGCAGATCACTGAAGGAAAGATGGGAAAAGAGAGGAAACATGAGGATCTAGTGGAACAAAATGTCTTCAACAGGTCATTTTTAGGGAAGACGTTTTAACCCAACAGTCAAAGTTTAATCAGATTTATGTTTGAAGGGGACTCATTTTATTACAGCTGGAAACTTCATGGCTAATCAGAAGTAGAATATTTACCTCTGAGATGTGGCAGAATGTAAGTATAAACTAGTAGAAAATGGAAAAACTGTCTAATAATTGAACTTAAATACAGAACTAGAGGGAATGTATGCTGCTACTTTAAAACACTGCTGGTCTTTTATGGACCCCTCCATCCACCCTGACCTCCTTCCTGTATAAAAACCATCAGACTTCATGCTAATGCAGTCACTAGAGGGCGCTCTATCATCTTAACATGTGTTGTTGGGGAACATTAATAAAACCACTGATGCTAAATGTCACTAAAACATTAAAACTGTTCAAACACATCAGATAAACATCGTCAGGGAGAATGTTCACATTTCGTTCTACCAATAAAAAAACGAACCATCAAACCTGGACAAACATTAATGCAACCAGAGGGGAAAACATTAATGATTATCAGACTCAGATAAACTCAGGAAGCTGCGTTGTTGGTTGAAAAAGGCAAAGCACTGCCAATAAAAAGAGAGCAATAGACAACAAAAACAAAACACATCTGAGAGTCTAAAGACTAAAAGACTTTAGGCTCTAAAAGATGACTAAAGACTTCTGTGGAAGATGAAGATTACAGCAAACAAACGGTTCAAATTCAAGACAAACACACCAAAAAGTAGAACGTAGAAAGTCAGAAGAGCAGAAATAGAGCTTTGCAAAGGAGGGAAGACGAGGCCGAGTGTTTTCAGAGGTCAGAGTTCTGGCCTGAGGGAAGAAGCTTCTCTGGGTTTCTGATGGTGACCTGGTGTTTACAGCTCCGTTAGCCAGAGAAGTGAGGCAGCGCTGCTAAAAAAAAACACAACCAGGCACTTTAAGGTCAATTTAAAGTTGAGATGGATAAAGTTTCTCAAACTAAAATGCTTCCAGATCCTCCTAGGAAAGTATCAGCCTGCATATCCCATGTACTCTGAAGTCATGGTTTAGATATTACTACAGGAAGTTGAGAGTTTAGCCAGTAAAGGGGCACCATGACAAAGACTAATGTGGAGGTTAACGACCTCCGACTAAAGTTCAGGTGATTGAGACGAACTGGGAAGTTGATGCTTGCATTAAAATAATCAACAGATGTCTGGAAAGAGCATGAATGAATCTGGCGTCTCCAAGAGATTCTAGGCAGCATTAAAGGAATTCACAAGAGTCAGACATTTTTATTTGTCAAACTGTCAAAATATCAAAAAAATTGATAGATTTCTGTGCGGTAGGAAAACCTCCTCTTCTTTGTTTTCAGTGTGTAGCTGATAAAAAGGTTTCATTTGCAGAAGCTATTTAAATGTGAAAAGGTAAATATCTATAACATCTATAGTATGTGGAGACAGAAAGACCACAAAAAGACACTAAATGGCATAAAATAGACAGAAAATATGAAAAAAGAGGCAAAACAAGATGAAATGCCAAAAATGACAGACAGCGACAACAAACAAGACAAATGTGACAAAGCAACAACAAATAAGCCACAAATTAAAGAATATATGTTGGGGGATTTGTATTGACTCAAACCTAACAGACTTTATATTGGTCAAATATTTAGAAATAACACAAAACAGATAAATTTCTGTCAAATAAGGTAAAACACGTGGCAGCAAATGCGCCAAAAATGAGACTCAAAATGACAAGAAACGGCAGAAATGAGACACAAAGTTGTCACAAAAAGACACTAAATGACATAAAATAGACAGAAAATGTGGAAAAATTAGACGCAAAGTGACAAAAAGAGACCAGAAAACAACAAAAAATGAAACAAAACACCAAAAATGAGACTCAAAACAAAGAATAAGACAAATGAGACAAAGCGACAACAAATAAGACATATAAAAGAATGTATGTTGGTTTTCTTTGTATTTCCTCAGAGCTAACAGACTTTCTATCGGTCAAACGGTCAGAAATAAATGAAATAACAATAATAATTCCTAGGGTTTCAATAGGTTCCTAGAACCGATTGAGACGGATTGGGGTTAAATGAGGACTCAGCAGACAGATGTTAGCGCTACAGACTCGTTGTGATCCAGCAGAACTCTGGTTTTATGTTAAATATGGATGTAGGAGATAAAAACCACAGCCTGGAGGCTCATCGGTTCTTCTTAAAGACAGACTTTGTGTCTGAGTTCGTCTCTGTTTTCTGTTTCCATAAAGTCTGGCTGAAGATCAGTTTGTTCTGATCTGAAGGAGACAAAGACGACTTTCTGTCCAGTCGTGGTCACGCTGCTGCTCCATCTGAATATTTAAACGCTGCTCTGTTGTTCCAGCTGTTGCTCCGATGCTCTGGAAGTCCACAGAAATCCTCCAGTTAATGAGGTCTGTGGAGCGTTTCCTGCAGGAAAGTCCAGGGGTCACACTCATCCCAGTCTGATGTCCAGTGGACCGAACCAGTAAAATCATAACATAATAACTCCTATGGTTTTCTTTGGAACTCATGATGTAGTATTTTACTTTATGATCAAAACGACAAAAGTCAAACAAAAAAACTCAAACACAAGGCAAAAAACAACAAAAACAAGCTGAAATATTACAAAAATGAGACGCAATGACAAAAAAATGCACAAACGACAAAAGTGAGACAAAAAAAGACACAAAATGACCAAAACAAGACAAAAAACATGAAACACAAAATGAAAATACGACAAGTGAGATAAAAAGGAAACACAAAACGACAAAAAAAGAGAAACGAGACCAAAAACATTAAACAAACGTCAAAAATCAGACAAAAAAGACAAAAAACAACAAAAACAAAACAAAATATTACAATGAGACACAAAATGACAGAAACATGGTAAACAACAAAAGTGAGACAAAAAACAACAAATAAAGCGAAACACAAAATGACAAAAATAAGACAAAAAACACTAGCGAGACAAAAAGGACACGTAAAATGATAAAGAGACACAAAGTGACAAAAAGATGAGACAAACGACAAAAGTCACACAAAAAACAAAACATAAAAACAACTAAAACATGACAAAATATTACCAAAATGAGACACAAAACGACAACAATGAACAATCTAGTATTTTACTTTATGATCAAAATGACAAAAGTCAAACAAAGGAAGACAAAAAACAACAGACAAGACCAAATATTACAAAAATGCGACACAAAGCGACAAAAAAATTGGACAAATGACAAAAACAAGTCAAAAAGACACAAAATGACGAGAACAAGACAACAAGGAAACACAAAATGACAAAAAAGAAACAAATCAACAAAAACATGAGACAAACGACAAAAGTCAGACAAAAAACAAGACAAAAAACAACAAAAACAAAACAAAATATTTTAAAAATGACATAAAATGCAAAAAAAATGGACAATCAGCAAAAGCGAGACAAAAACACCGAATAAAGCGAAACACAAAATGACCAAAAAAAGACAAAAATGAGACATAAAATGACTAAAAATGAGACAAACGACACAAAACAAAAAGAAACAAAAATTAGACAAAAAAATTACAAAGCGACAAAAAATGGACAAACCACAAAAATGAGACAGAACACAAAATGACCAACACATCAACCAACCAACTAACACACCATCCAACCAACTAACACACCATCCAACCAACTAACACACCAACCAACACACCAACCAGCCAACCAACTAACACACCATCCAACCAACTAACACACCATCCAACCAACTAACACACCATCCAACCAACTAGCACACCACCCAACCAACCAGCCAACCAACTAACACACATCCAACCAACTAACACACCAACCAACACACCAACCAACCAACCAACCAACACATGAACCAACTAACACACCAACCAACACACCAACCAGCCAACCAACTAACACACCATCCAACCAACTAACACACCATCCAACCAACTAACACACCATCCAACCAACTAGCACACCACCCAACCAACCAGCCAACCAACTAACACACATCCAACCAACTAACACACCAACCAACACACCAACCAACCAACCAACCAACACATGAACCAACCAACACACCATCCAACCAACTGACTAAACAACCAACACACCAACCAACTAACACACCATCCAACCAACCAGCCAACCAACTAACACACCATCCAACCAACCAGCCAACCAACACACCAACCAACACATCAACCAACCACACAACCAAACAACCACCACACCAACCAACCAAACAACCAACACACCAACCAACCAAACAACCAACACACCAACCAACAAACCAAACAACCAACAAACACACCAACCAATCAAACTTCAGAGGGTTACAGTCTAATGAAGAAGTGTTGGTGTTAACTGAACGCTCTGTTTCAGGATTTACTCTGATAGTTATCTCCAAGAATAACAACATACTACAGACTGGGGTTAAATCTTCAGAATAAAAGTCTCATTTATTAATAAAACACACAATAAAATTGAAGGAGTTGAATCAAACAGCCGCAGACCAGAAAACACAACGACCAAAAGATAAATCTGAACCAAAGGAAATAAAATAATCAGAATAATATTAGAATATTCAAAAAAATCATCCTGATCACTCTCATCATTAGGTTTCTCTTCAATCAGACTTCTTAAGCCTCAGCCACACTGTTGCATTTCATCTCCTGGAGTTTCTTTTTTCCTCCTCGTCCTCCCACTGCTCCTCTAACAGTTCAGAGTTTAATTGTGATTCCAGAATGCTTCTGTTTCCAGCTCACGACAGCAGAGATTAGAAACCAGCTCCGTGTGTTTAGAAGATATTTATGAGACACGGCGGTTTACAATTACCACCAATACACAGATTTAAAATGTTATCTATGATTTATCTGCTGCTGCTATCATCTTTAAACCATCCAACGTGCTGCTGCTGATAATCATCTTAAACACATCTGAAGAGGCATTTAATAAGAAAACACCTCATACTGAATATTAAAGAGGCTCCGACTGACGCCATGACAACAGCAGTAATGACGTAAAAATACATCAGTTCAGCTGCAAACAAGATGAGTTTCTATTTACAGTCCTGCAGAAATCTCACTGTTCAAGGTTTATTATGAAGTGTTCAAAGACCCAGCGAGGAGATATTGATGAAAACGTTCCATATTTACGCCTCATCCTGCAGAAAACCGCAGCAGCTCAAAATACGGACCCTCAGCATCCTTTCAATTGAATTTTCAACACATAGAAGTGCATTTTTCAGGATGAAATGTCTAAATTAAACAGCTGTGATTCAGAAATAATAGAAAGTAAGAAAAAATCCAGAAATTAGACTAAAAGTTAGTGACAGTGAACCTGATTCAGGTTCATAGATTCACCTGAATGCATCAAAACTATTTATCACTTCTACTGTTTGAGAGAAAAAAATCTGAATATTTAGGACCAAAAAATGGTTTTAGAAAACTATTATGGATGGATGGATGGATGGATGGATGGATGGATGGATGGATGGATGGATGGATGGATGGATGGATGGATGGATGGATGGATGCTGTACATATTGTAGGACAGTTCCTCTGCCTTTAATATATTCTAGGACAGATTTTATTGTGCTGCACCTTTACCTTTTCAGCAAGAAAAACAAACAAAACAACAAAAACAACTAAACAAACAAAACAATAACTATGTGGTTAAGTTTCGGCCTTTTTCAGATCTTTGCTGAGCTCCTCAGACTTTCCCCCTCTAGAAATTGAGTCTAATGACTGGATCTAATGGTTCTATTGAAACTGGATCAGAGGAGTCAGCAGCTGTATTCAAACATAATCACTCTGGAGAGGTTAAAAGGTTTATTGTAATCTATTCTGGTATCTACAGTATTAGAGTTTCATCATGCTGTAATTTTATCAAAGACAAAACAACTAAATGAGCTTTTAATACCGTTCTATGTTCTGGTTCTCTAACCGCCACACTACAGCTGGAATACGAACAAAAAAACCAAACCCTGGCATCACCTTAAAGCTTCACAGAAAAGTTTGATCTGCAGAACTTCTCGGCACGAAGCTTCATCTGTGCAGCCGAAAGCCAAATCAGAGAAACACGAAGCCAAGACGTTGTGACACGCAAATAGAATACAACAAGCAAAACAACCCATAATTGCCCTTAAAGCGTCGTAATGGAGCTTCCTGTTCCTGTAAACACTAATGCATCGTTATGCTGCATTTTACTGAACTCATGTTTTATGCATCTGCTGCTGCTGCAATATGTGGAAACATTTTACATGAGTATTTAGACGTGTGTTCGGTTTATTGGCGAATAAAAGGAGAAAACAGGAATCCCTGGAGTCAGAAACAGAATCTGGAGAGGATCAGAGTGTTTGCATGAGACACAGAAAGAAGCAGCTTGTAGAGATTCAGAGGGAAAGATGAAGAACACAGCTTCTAGAGTCCATGTTAAAGAGGCTTAAGCCAATGCTTTAAGCCACTGAGAGCATCCAACCGGGAACCATAAAAATGTAATTGACGCGCTTAATAACCGTACTAATGAATGAAAGTCCAACTCGTTTTAACTTGCCTTGAACACAGTGTCTTTATTGGTTTCCCTGCAAACTCCAAAGTGCACAAATTCCCATTTACAAGTTGCCATTCAGTGTACAGCGTTCTACGTTTAGCGGTCAAAAACTGATTTGTCCCCTCCAGCTGGAAACCCTACCTAGTCACAAAGGTTCCTACCTTATATAGGTAAAACCGACAATCAATAAGTAGTGAAACCCACTGACACCAATATAATTAAAGACCATTTTTAAATCTGCTCCTACAGTCCATGTTTGTCATCCAACGAGTCCTAGAACTCTGAATCTATGAATATTCATCACAATAAACAATCATGTGTTTTGGTTCTAGATTTATTAAATGTCTTCTGGCAATATGACAATATACAAACAGAAATGTTAATATTTGGTTAAATTTGTCAGTTTCCTCCTCAGTTTGGTTCTTCTGGTTTATCTTTGACTCCTCTGGACTCTATACCTACTGTCAAGCATGGAGATGGTGGTATCATTATACTATCAATTTAAATTACTCAAGTCTGATGCAGAAAGACAACAAATGACCACAAAGTGGAACGGCACCAATTCGGGTGCCGTTCCACTTTGTGGTCATTTTTTGGGTCATTTTGGACAAATCTTGAGTCATTTTGGGCAGATTTTAAACCATTTTGGACCAATTTTAAGAGTAATTTTGAACCATTTTTGTAATTCTGGACAAGTTTGAGTCATTTTCAACACATTTTTAGTCATTTTGGGTAAATTTTAAGCTATTTTGAGCCAACATTAAATTTAATTGTGAAGCCCTTTTAGTCATTTTGGATGTTTTTTGTCCTTTTGGATCCGTTTTGAGTTGTTGATTCATCGCATCTGAGGATATTAAACATGTTCTGTACAGGCATGAACAAAAGTTTACTAGTAGAGACCATGTTTATGATGACAGCTTTCAGTTTAGAACAACTCCTAGACCTCTGGAATCACTGAAATACTCAAATTTTTGTCACAGTAAAAACAATCCTGTATATTCCTCCAATCCTGTATATAGTCCTTTCATAAATTTATTAAAGTTCTTCTGGTTTATCTTTGACTCCTCTGGACAGAACTGGTTCAGTTCCATTAAATTTGTTGTCTTTCTGACTTGGTTCTTCAGGTTCTTGATGGGTTTAAATCAGGACTTTGGGCAGACCAGTCCAGAACCTTCATTCCAGCCTGATGGAACCATTTCTTTACCACGTCTGATGTGTGTTTGGGCTCATTGTCTGGTTGAAACATCCAACTGTGTCCAAGATCAACCTTCTGCTGATGGTTTTAGGTTTTCCTGAAGAACATGGAGGTGATCCTCCTTCTTCATTATTCCATTTACTTTGTGGAAAGCTCCAGTTCCACAGAGCATGATACTGCCACCATCATGCCTGATGCCAGGTTTGGTGTTCTTGGGGTTAAAAAAAGTCCAAGACTTGCCCAAGATAGTCTAAAAAAAAAGTCCTAAAAATGTCTAAAACCAGGACCAAAATCAAACCTAAACCAGTCCTAAACAACGTTCAGAACCAGTCAGGATACAGTTTGAAACCAGTCCTAAACCAAAATTGAATCCAGTTTTAGAAACAGTCCGAAACCAGTCCCAAGAAAGTCCAGAACCAGTCCCACATACAGTCTGAAACTAGTCCAGAAGCACTTCCAGAAAGCCCCAGAGCATGATACTGCCACCACCATGCTTGATGGTAGGTTTGGTGTTCTTGGAGTTAAAAAAATAAAGACCCATGCAAGACAGTCTGAAATGAGACCTAAAAAGCCTAAAACCAGAACATAATTGGGACCAAAACCAAATCTAAACTACTCCTACAGAAAGTCCAAGACAGTCTGAAACCAGTCCAAAAGCACTTCCAGAAAGCCCCAGAGCATGATACTGCCACCACCATGCTTGATGTCTAAGTCTAAGACCTGCCTAGGACAGTCTGAAATCAGTCCTCAAAAGATCTAAAACCAGGACCAAAATCAAACCTAAACAGCCCAAAAAAAATGTTCAAAACCAGTCAGAATACAGTCTGAAACCAGTCCTAAAAAAACTCAAAAATCAGTACAAAAGGAAAGAAGATTCATGTTTCAATGATTCCACTGAAATTTCAGTCCGATAAACATGGACTTTGTACTGGATGTAAACTTTAGTTCTGTATGTTGATGCTTTAACAGAAGAGTTTCCACTTTCAGACACATCAGTGCATTCTGTGTGTCGACGCCCAGCAGACAGACCTCATCCTAATTAGGACATGAAGCTTTTGACGTCCTCCTCGATGCCCGGAGGCTGCAGCAGATGGATGTTGGTGAGTTCAGGCTGGATGTCGGTGAGTTCAGGCTGGATGTCGGTGAGTTCAGGCTGGATGTCGGTGAGTTCAGGCTGGATGTCGGTGAGTTCAGGCTGGATGTCGGTGAGTTCAGGCTGGATGTCGGTGAGTTCAGGCTGGATGTCGGTGAGTTCAGGCTGGATGTCGGTGAGTTCAGGCTGGATGTCGGTGAGTTCAGGCTGGACGTCGGTGAGTTCAGGCTGGACGTCGGTGAGTTCAGGCTGGACGTCGGTGAGTTCAGGCTGGACGTCGGTGAGTTCAGGCTGGACGTCGGTGAGTTCAGGCTGGACGTCGGTGAGTTCAGGCTGGACGTCGGTGAGTTCAGGCTGGACGTCGGTGAGTTCAGGCTGGACGTCGGTGAGTTCAGGCTGGACGTCGGTGAGTTCAGGCTGGACGTCGGTGAGTTCAGGCTGGATGTCGGTGAGTTCAGGCTGGATGTCGGTGAGTTCAGGCTGGATGTCGGTGAGTTCAGGCTGGATGTCGGTGAGTTTAGGGTGCAGCAGGAGATTTTCCCTCCACTGGAGTTAAAACTGCAGAGCTGACGGGAACAACGAGTCTCTGTCAGCGTGACAAGGTGGAAATGAAAACGCAGGAAGAAAGCACAGCGACGAGGATCTTTAGCATAACTTCCTTCATTTATTCATGAACAGCGATCATGCAGCCGCATACATGAAGCTTTTAGCTACACGACGACTCAGACCAGATGCAAAACAGAAATAAAGCGGAGGAGGAATAAAGCAGAAGTAGGCCACAGCGACAGAACAGCCGACACACCAACCCACATCCAGCCGACAAACAGATGGACTCATCTCTGCTATTAATAGGCTCAAACCACTCGGCTGCGCTTTAGCCTGAAAATTGAGACGTGACGCCAGTCTGGGAGGTCCAGATCCCAGGATCTACATCAGGAGGAAGATGAAGGATACGAGAGCTCTCTAGTTCTGTAGGAAAGTTTCCTCTAACGGCTGATCCATGCACAAGAAGAGAGAAGTTATCTTGGTAGGTTTGGTGTTCCTGGGGTTAAAAAAAAGTCTAAGACTCGCCCAAGACAGTCTGAAACCAATCCTCAAATGTAAAACCAGGACCAGAATCAAGCCCAAACCAGTTCAAAGCAACATTCAGAACCAGTCCAAAAAAAGTCTAAAACCAGTACAGTATGAGGACCAAAACCAAACCTAAACTACTCCTAAAAAGGTCCACAACAGTCTGAAACCAGTCCTCATCCAGGACCAGATCCAGAGTAAAATAAATCCAAAACCAACTTTAAATCACATCCAGGACCAGGAGAACCAAGACGTTAACATGTTGTTTGTAGAGAACTCGACGATCACTAATGCAGACTCTACAGATCATCCGGTTTAATAACATCTGCAGTCATAATGTGTAAATATGTTCAGCTTTACCTCTTAACAGTCCATTAGTGAGGAACATCAGTGCTGCTTTAACAGTTCTTTATAGAATTAAAGACGTGGAGGTTTAAATGTAATCAGGCTGGATGTTTACTGATCAGAAGAGTTTGGTTCATCAGAATTCCTGGTTAAAGCTTCCTGGATGTGGAAACTAGGCTCTACTGAAAGGGTTCTATATGAACTAGCACCAGTAAAATCCATGACAAAGAGAACAGAGTTATGAGGTATTTATAATGTAGTACTGAGGGACCTTCATAGGCAGTTTCATGATGGAAAGAAAACCTGAAGACAGTTTACTTCTGTGGATTTGATCAGCTTCAAATGACACTTTGGTCCTTTAACCAGGTGTTCACATTTTTTTAAAAAGAGAATAAAATAGATTCTACTTTACTGAGCGGCATCACAACATAAAGACGAGAAAAGAACCAAAGTGTAACGTCAAAATCATGTTCAAGTAAATGTTCAAGCTGGAAAATTTGGAAGTTGGTCTTCCTCAAACTTAAACTGCACTGTGACATAAAAATAAATAAAATAACAGCAAATACCTGTAAACTATCGTGATTTTTAGATCATTTAAATACTCAAAAATGTGTCATTTCATTGCCACAAATAAGTATTTGTAAAAAATACAAGTATGTTTTTTATGTAGGCATTATGCAGTTTTTTTGTACAGTTTTTGCCTTTTTTATTTGTTTATTTATTGCAGTTAATGTATAGAATAATACTCATTTCTATGATTTAAATTGATCAAGAATTTACCATTTTTTAAGTATTAACTATTTTTCTGTCCACATTCTACAGAACTTTTCTTTAAAATAAAGATATTTTTGATGATTTAAATGCAGTAAATATTAAAAAAAATGTTGATAATGAACAGACGACAATAAAACATTTTCATGTGCACATTATTTATATTTTTGACCGTTCTTGTTCCTACAGAACTTTCAGATTGTTTCTTACTAATGCGCTGCAGAAATATTCAGTTGTTCTCTCCATCTCTACATATCTCCGTCTCTACATTTTAAATCTGTATTAAACTTCTCAGTAACGTTCCTGTTCTTGTGATGACATCTCCTGAAGCAGATAAATGTTTGAAAACCAACATGTGATCCTTTTCACTGTATCTGAAGCTTCAGCATCAATGAATAATTAAAACCCTCCATCGTATAGTAGATGATCTGAGATCTGCTTCCACTGATTCACAACAGAAAAAAGAAAATGTCTCTGGAAGCTGAAAGACTAAAAGTAGACGAGCAGATAAACGCTGAGCTGCAGGATGAACTCATCCAGTAGACTGGAGAAGAAGCAGCTCAGTCCAGATGTTTACTGGAGGAAGAAGCAGCTGAGTCCAGATGTTTACTGGAGGAAGAAGCAGCTCAGTCCAGATGTTTACTGGAGAAGAAGCAGCTCAGTCCAGATGTTTACCGGAGAAGAAGCAGCTCAGTCCAGATGTTTACTGGAGGAAGAAGCAGCTCAGTCCAGATGTTTACTGGAGGAAGAAACAGCTCAGTCCAGATGTTTACTGGAGGAAGAAGCAGCTCAGTCCAGATGTTTACTGGAGGAAGAAGCAGCTCAGTCCAGATGTTTACCGGAGAAGAAGCAGCTCAGTCCAGATGTTTACCGGAGAAGAAGCAGCTCAGTCCAGATGTTTACTGGAGGAAGAAGCAGCTCAGTCCAGATGTTTACTGGAGGAAGAAACAGCTCAGTCCAGATGTTTACTGGAGAAGAAACAGCTCAGTCCAGATGTTTACTGGAGGAAGAAACAGCTCAGTCCAGATGTTTACTGGAGAAGAAACAGCTCAGTCCAGATGTTTACTGGAGAAGAAACAGCTCAGTCCAGATGTTTACTGGAGAAGAAGCAGCTCAGTCCAGATGTTTACTGGAGGAAGAAACAGCTCAGTCCAGATGTTTACTGGAGGAAGAAACAGCTCAGTCCAGATGTTTACTGGAGGAAGAAACAGCTCAGTCCAGATGTTTACTGGAGGAAGAAACAGCTCAGTCCAGATGTTTACTGGAGAAGAAACAGCTCAGTCCAGATGTTTACTGGAGAAAGAAACAGCTCAGTCCAGATGTTTACTGGAGAAGAAACAGCTCAGTCCAGATGTTTACTGGAGAAGAAACAGCTCAGTCCAGATGTTTACTGGAGAAGAAGCAGCTCAGTCCAGATGTTTACTGGAGGAAGAAACAGCTCAGTCCAGATGTTTACTGGAGGAAGAAACAGCTCAGTCCAGATGTTTACTGGAGGAAGAAACAGCTCAGTCCAGATGTTTACTGGAGGAAGAAACAGCTCAGTCCAGATGTTTACTGGAGAAGAAGCAGCTCAGTCCAGATGTTTACTGGAGGAAGAAACAGCTCAGTCCAGATGTTTACTGGAGGAAGAAACAGCTCAGTCCAGATGTTTACTGGAGAAGAAACAGCTCAGTCCAGATGTTTACTGGAGAAAGAAACAGCTCAGTCCAGATGTTTACTGGAGAAGAAACAGCTCAGTCCAGATGTTTACTGGAGGAAGAAACAGCTCAGTCCAGATGTTTACTGGAGGAAGAAACAGCTCAGTCCAGATGTTTACTGGAGAAGAAACAGCTCAGTCCAGATGTTTACTGGAGAAGAAACAGCTCAGTCCAGATGTTTACTGGAGAAGAAGCAGCTCAGTCCAGATGTTTACTGGAGGAAGAAACAGCTCAGTCCAGATGTTTACTGGAGGAAGAAACAGCTCAGTCCAGATGTTTACTGGAGGAAGAAACAGCTCAGTCCAGATGTCTACTGGAGGAAGAAACAGCTCAGTCCAGATGTTTACTGGAGAAGAAGCAGCTCAGTCCAGATGTTTACTGGAGGAAGAAACAGCTCAGTCCAGATGTTTACTGGAGGAAGAAACAGCTCAGTCCAGATGTTTACTGGAGGAAGAAACAGCTCAGTCCAGATGTTTACTGGAGAAGAAGCAGCTCAGTCCAGATGTTTACTGGAGGAAGAAACAGCTCAGTCCAGATGTTTACTGGAGGAAGAAACAGCTCAGTCCAGATGTTTACTGGAGAAGAAACAGCTCAGTCCAGATGTTTACTGGAGAAGAAACAGCTCAGTCCAGATGTTTACTGGAGAAGAAGCAGCTCAGTCCAGATGTTTACTGGAGGAAGAAACAGCTCAGTCCAGATGTTTACTGGAGGAAGAAACAGCTCAGTCCAGATGTTTACTGGAGGAAGAAACAGCTCAGTCCAGATGTTTACTGGAGGAAGAAACAGCTCAGTCCAGATGTTTACTGGAGAAGAAACAGCTCAGTCCAGATGTTTACTGGAGAAAGAAACAGCTCAGTCCAGATGTTTACTGGAGAAGAAACAGCTCAGTCCAGATGTTTACTGGAGAAGAAACAGCTCAGTCCAGATGTTTACTGGAGAAGAAGCAGCTCAGTCCAGATGTTTACTGGAGGAAGAAACAGCTCAGTCCAGATGTTTACTGGAGGAAGAAACAGCTCAGTCCAGATGTTTACTGGAGGAAGAAACAGCTCAGTCCAGATGTTTACTGGAGGAAGAAACAGCTCAGTCCAGATGTTTACTGGAGAAGAAGCAGCTCAGTCCAGATGTTTACTGGAGGAAGAAACAGCTCAGTCCAGATGTTTACTGGAGGAAGAAACAGCTCAGTCCAGATGTTTACTGGAGAAGAAACAGCTCAGTCCAGATGTTTACTGGAGAAGAAACAGCTCAGTCCAGATGTTTACTGGAGAAGAAGCAGCTCAGTCCAGATGTTTACTGGAGGAAGAAACAGCTCAGTCCAGATGTTTACTGGAGGAAGAAACAGCTCAGTCCAGATGTTTACTGGAGGAAGAAACAGCTCAGTCCAGATGTTTACTGGAGGAAGAAACAGCTCAGTCCAGATGTTTACTGGAGAAGAAGCAGCTCAGTCCAGATGTTTACTGGAGGAAGAAACAGCTCAGTCCAGATGTTTACTGGAGGAAGAAACAGCTCAGTCCAGATGTTTACTGGAGGAAGAAACAGCTCAGTCCAGATGTTTACTGGAGAAGAAGCAGCTCAGTCCAGATGTTTACTGGAGGAAGAAACAGCTCAGTCCAGATGTTTACTGGAGGAAGAAACAGCTCAGTCCAGATGTTTACTGGAGAAGAAACAGCTCAGTCCAGATGTTTACTGGAGGAAGAAACAGCTCAGTCCAGATGTTTACTGGGAGGTTTGCAGTAACTGATAACTGGATGATCTGTCATGTGAAGAAAACTCCAGTTTGACTTCAGGCTGGAAGAAAAAAGACACAAACCTGCAGACTCACAGTCACATCTTTTCATAATTCAGACTGGAGAGGCTGATTGGAGCTTCATCTGGAATAATTCAGGCTGGAGAGGCTGATTGGAGCTTCATCTGGAATAATTCGGGGCTCAGAGGGTTTTTCAGTCATGTGTGAACGATTATTAGAACAGCAGCTTCATCAGAGAATGTTCAGGAACCATCCAGAAACGTGGACACTGATCTAAACGCTGCTCAGACGCTGAGTGGATGTGTGTTTGTAGAGTCCTGATAACGTCTGTGGTCTCCAGCCAGTAGACATGTCGGCCGTCTGCAGCCTGACAGACTCCATGTTGGCAGCTTCGGCCTCCACGTCTGCAGGAATATTTACCGCGTGAAGATCTACGAATTCTGAAAGAACAAACATCCAGTCAGCTGCTTCCTACGCCTGCAGGTTCAGGGTTTCTGTCTGGATGTTCTGTCTGGAAAAGAAATAGCTGTTCTGCTTCTACATCTGATTTTGTGAATGACTGGAAGACAAACAGTGATCTCATTTATTTCCTCCTCAGGCTTCAACGGTCACAGCCACGTAAAAACAAACATGATCGACGTCTTTTCTGATGGATTTAAAGCAGAACAGACAGAAATGAGACAGAAACACTTTCAGCAGACGGACGAGAGATGGAAAGATGGATGTCAAAAGATTCAGAGTGAATAAAATAACAAATACGAGGTGAAGTACGTGAGTCAGATGAAAATACAGACACAGAACAGAGAAAATGAGTTTCTAGACTTGAGATGATTCATTCATGGTGCTGCATAAAAAACAGGTGAAAAATAAACAAGAAAAGGACAAATTTAACAGAGTAGAGCTAAAATGATGTCAGAACTCTGGTAGTTTGAACCAATTCTACCAGAAATCTGTCATTCAGTTCTGACCAGAAGAACCAAGACTGGAACCAAACATAAACCAGTCCCAAGAAAGTCTAGAACCAGGACCAAAACCCAACCTAAATTACCTCTAAAAAGTTCAGAAACTACCCAGAATACAGTCTGAAACCAGTCCTTAACTGGTCATAAAACCAGCAGGAAACCAGTCCTTAACTGGTCATAAAACCAGCAGGAAACCAGTCCTTAACTGGTCATAAAACCAGCAGGAAACCAGTCCTTAACTGGTCATAAACCAGCAGGAAACCAGTCCTTAACTGGTCATAAAACCAGCAGGAAACCAGTCCTTAACTGGTCATGAAACCAGCAGGAAACCAGTCCTTAACTGGTCATGAAACCAGCAGGAAACCAGTCCTTAACTGGTCATGAAACCAGCAGGAAACCAGTCCTTAACTGGTCATGAAACCAGCAGGAAACCAGTCCTTAACTGGTCATGAAACCAGCAGGAAACCAGTCCTTAACTGGTCATGAAACCAGCAGGAAACCAGTCCTTAACTGGTCATGAAACCAGCAGGAAACCAGTCCTTAACTGGTCATGAAACCAGCAGGAAACCAGTCCTTAACTGGTCATAAAACCAGCAGGAAACCAGTCCTTAACTGGTCATAAAACCAGCAGGAAACCAGTCCTTAACTGGTCATAAAACCAGTAGTAAACCAGTCCAAGAAAAACTGAAAAAACCAGTCCCAAGAAAGTTCAGAACCAGTCTCACACACAGTCTGAAACCAGTCCAGAAGCTCTTCTAGAAAGCCCCAGAGCATGATACTGCCACCTCCATGCTTAATGGTAGGTTTGGTGTTCTTGGGGTTAGAAAAAGACCCGACCCAGACAGTCTGAAACCAGTCCTAAAAAGGACTAAAACCAGGACCAAAATCAAACCTAAACCAGTCCAAAAACAAGATTCAGAACCAGTCAGAATTCAGTCTGAACCAGTCCTTAACCAGTAGTAAACTGGTCTGAAAAAGTCTAAAACCAGTACAAAATCAGGACCAAAACCAAACCAAACCTAAACTACTCCTAAAAAAGTCCAAGACCTGCCCCAGACCACCTGAAACCAGTCCTCATCCAGGACCAGATCCAGAGTAAAATAAATCCTAAACCAACTTTAAATCACATCCAAAACCAGGAGAACCAAGACTGGAACCAAACATGAACCAGTCCAGCATCCAGTCTGAAACCAGTCCAGAAGCATGATATCGCCACCTCTATGCTTGATGATGAATCAAACCCTGCAGAACTAACAAACCAGCTGATCATCAACACATTCAAACCTGGACTATGAATGTTTTCTACGTTATAAACTTTAAACAATGTTAATTTCTCCACATCTACAATAATCTGTGTAACATGATGATTCCTGAACATGAATCTGTGCAGCATCAACGGGTTTATTTCTGGTTTATCTTTTGTGTTTTTACATTTCTGGTGCTGAAAACTTCCCCTCTGTGGGATTATTAAAGGATTATCTCATCTTATCTCTAATATTCGGCCCCTAATATCTAAATTCTAGAATAATAATATTCAAAGTCATAGAATAATAAAAATAAATACTTAAAACTCATCTCTTTAGTCCAGCTTTTATGAGTGTCCTTCCATCGTATGGGTTTTTATTTATTTATTTTCTTAATCTTTTATAACCTTTTATTATTTTAACTGACATTATTTTTTGACAATGTCTGAATTAAAACACAAAACATAAAACAATTTAAACGCCACTGATTTTTTACAGAATCTGATTAAAGTGAACAGTTTATTTTTGATGGTTTTTAAATAAAACGTGATTTTAATGAAATGTTCCGATTGTAAGATTAGATTGGATCACGATGCGTTCAAGGACAGTCAGAAAACTGAACATCTGGTGATTATTTCCTTTCATGGTGAAATTTTTATTAAAAGACTTTATTTTGGGGGTTTAAACTGCAGACTAGTGCTTTAAATAAATAAATCAGATCTCAGATCAGCTGCTATCAGAGCCTCCAGCTGCTCTGACTTTCATCCAGACGTTCAGGGAAATGTTTTCCTCTAAAGGCTGAGCGTCGCCTGCAGCTCAACCATCCGTTTAACCGACAATGCAAGCTCCATCGCCGGGATTAAACGTCACAATTCTCTGGAAAACCGGAGTTTAGCTCAAAACTAACCCATGACTGAAGAGAAATTAAAGCTTCCTGAAGTCAAACCGGCAGAAAAAAACTCCAGAGAGCCGAGAAATTTAAGATCTGGTTAACTGAGTGTCAAAATAAAGGAGATAAAAAGGAGAATGAACTGGATTTATGAGACAATTAGCTTCATGTGACCTTTAAAACTTCCTGAAACCACTGATGTTAAAACAAATCAAAAATCTGCTCTTTAATATCGTGTTTTACTGGATTTAAAGTCACAAAAAACTTTATTATTTTGCCAATATTTCCCAGTATTTGACAGAAAAAAAAATCTGCGTATTAAGGATTGAAAAAAACTGCAGGAAAATATTTTTTAAAGTCAGATTTTATAGATTTGTCCTGCTTAGTTAAATTACAGACAACATAAAAAAAAAACATACTGGTTTATGTGTTGTTAATAATAATACCAATAACAATAATAATAATGATAGAGGAAACACTGTGAGGCTGAGTTTCCTGTCAGCTCCCGCCACAATAACAGCGTCCATTATTCCTCCGCTCAGTTAATCCATGTTGGATAGAAAGTGGGTTAAAGGACAGAAGGCAGCTGGAAGCCTGAAGCTCTGTCAGGAGGTGACACAACAACAACAACAACACAACAAGACAACATCTACAACACAACACAAAAATAAGGCAACACAACACAGTGACATTTGATGGTTGTTTTGTGTCTCTGTGGTCATTTTATGTGATTTAATGGTTGTTTTGTGTGTTTTTATGGTCATTTTGCATCACTTCATAGTTGTTTTGTGTCACTTCATAGTTGTTTTGTGTCTCTTTGTGCTAATTTTGTGTCTTTTAAAGGTTGTTTTCTGTCTTTGAGCTCATATTTTGTGTCGTCATCTTTATTTCTTCCCTGTTTGTGTTTTAATTATATCCATTTCTGGTCATTTTGTATCTTTTTATTGGCGTTTCATGTCTGTTTTGGGTTTTTGAGTCCTTCTACTGTTGCTTTGTGTGTTTACAGTCATCTGGTGTCTGAGTATTTTTTGTTTCTGTGGTCATTTTTCATCTATTTGTTGACATTTTGTGTCTTTGTGTGGTTGTTTAAAGTCTCTTTGTGGTCATTTTGTGTTTCTTTGAGGTCAGTTTATGTGTTTTAATGGTTGTTTTAAGTTTCTGTGCTCATTTTTTGTCTCTTAGTCTTTATTTTGTCCCTTTTGTGCTTTTATTATATTAATTTCTGGTGATTTTGTGTCTTTTCGTGGTTGTTTTATGTGGGGTTTTTTATAATCTTGAGTCTCTCTGTGGTAATTTTGTGCTTATTTGTGCTCATTTTGTGTCTTTTTATGGTTGTTTCATGTCTTTGTATTTATGTTGTCTCTTCATCTTTATTTTGTCCCTTTTTGTGCTTTTATTTTGTCCATTTCTGGTGATTTTGTGTCTTTTTTATTGTTGTTTTGTGTCTCTGTGGTAATTATGTGTCTCTTAATGGTTGCTTTATGTCTTTTTTTAGTCATTTTGAGTCACTTCCTAGTTGTTTCATGTCTCTTTGTGGTTATTTAGTGTGTTTTAATGGTTGTTTTACGTTTTTTGATCATTTTGTGTCACTTTATACTTGTTTTGTGTCTCTGTGGTCATTTTGTCCCTTTTGTGCTATTATTATGACTATTTCTGGTGATTTTGTGTCTCATTTTGTTCTAATATCTTTCTCTCAGCAGCATTCAGGTTTCTGCACTAATTTTTGCTGATTGGTTCATATTTGTTGCAATAACCACCATTAGCCATTAGCTCAACATAAAAAAAACAGCAAATAGATAAATAAAAACCCAGTAAATTAATAAACAAAACCCAGTAAATAGACAAATAAAAACCCAGTAAATAGATAAATAAAAACCCAGTAAGTAGATAAATAAAAACCCAGTAAATAGATAAATAAAAACTCAGTAAATTAATAAACAAAACCCAGTAAATAGAAAAATAAAAACCCAGTAAATAGATAAATAAAAACCCAGTAAATAGATAAATAAAAACCCAGTAAATAGATAAATAAAAACCCAGTAAATAGATAAATAAAAACCCAGTAAATAGATAAATAAAAACCCAGTAAATAGATAAATAAAAACCCAGTAAATAGATAAATAAAAACCCAGTAAAGAGATAAATACAAATCCAGTAAATAGATAAATAAAAACCCAGTAAATAGATAAATAAAAACCCAGTGAATAGATAAATAAAACCAAGTAAATAGATAAATAAAAACCCAATAAATAGATGAATATCTGCAGTATTTCTGCCTCCACGTGCAGCTCTGGTGCAGCTTTAGAGGGTTTCTCTGAGCTTCATCCAGCTGAGAGCAGGGATTTGAGGAGTGAAATTGAAATATGAAATGGCTTCATAATCTCTTCGCCAGACAAAGAGCTGCGGGTCAATCCTGATTCTCACGCTGCTGCTCGGAACTCTAATGAAATTTGGTTGCTTTAAAAAAAGAAAAAAGGCCGACATGGTGCCACAAAGAGCACTCTGGGAAATAAAAGGCCACGACTGAGGTGGATGAAGACAGAAATAAAACGAGAAAACTGATGAACCTGCAACCAAAGACAGAAAAGATGCAGAAAAACAGAGAAAACAGGAAATAAAGCATTTCCTGTTTCACCTCACGATGCTCTAATACTCTAAATAGGAGCAGCAGAGGCGATAAAAACTCACCAGCACCTAAAATATCAGATTTAGGAACAAAATTCAGTCATTTTAGACATAGTTTTGTCTAATTTTCAATATTTCTGTATAAGTTTCATGTCATTTTGTTCATAGTTTTATAATTTTGGACACATTTTTATGTATTTTTCAACATTTTTTGTCATTTTAGAGTTTTAGATTTAGTTTACAGAAATTAAAATAACCATTAAAAGACACAAAATCACCACAAAGAGACCACAAAGATATTAAAATTGACAACAAAGAAATATATAACAACATTAAAAAGATACAAAATGACCATAAAGAGACATAAAACAACCTTATAACACATAAAACGACCACAGAAATTAAAATAACCATTAAAAGACACAAAATGACCACAAAAAAACATAAGATGAGCACAAGAAGATATAAAGCAACCAGAAAAAGACACAAAATCCCCACAAAGAGATTCAAAATGACCAAAAAGATACTAAATATGACAATAAAGAGATACAAAACATTAAAAAGATGCAAAATGACTAGAAATGGACAGAAAATGACCAGAAATGGACAGAAAATGACCAGAAATGGACAGAAAATGACCATAAAGAGATGTAAAATGACGATAGAGGTATAAATCAACATTAAAAATGACCAAAAAAAGACATAAAAGAACCATTAAAATACACAAAATGATCATTTAATGTAATTTAAGTCTTGTAATGCTGTAAAAATCAGTTTTTCTTCTGTTTTCCTGAACATCTGCTGGTTTTCTGAGCAGCAGATTCATTCGAGCAGAGTCCATGGTTAGCGCTACATGAATAAACTTCAGGTGCTTAGCAGAAACGTACACGCATTAAATTAAATCTACAACATGAAGGGTGTTGAGCAGATGTAAACGTCTGGAGTCATTAACGAGAGAGCAGCACCGCTAGTTAATGACTGCTAGATCCTCACTGCTCTTTTTCTACCACATTTATGTTTTTAGCTTCAACCTGAACTCTCAGCAACATTCAGCTAAAAATGAAGAATCTGTCCACAAGATGAACCCGGAGGATGACGAAAATGGACTGAAATCATCAGAAGAACCTGAAAATCATTCATTCTTTTCACTTTAACCTGTTTATGGATCCATATTTCCTTATAGAAATACAGTCTTTGATGGAGTTAAAGATTCTGCACATAAAACACCAACATATAGATGCAATAAAAAGCCCCAAATGACTCAGATGTGTCCAAAATTACACCGAATTAGTCCAAAATAACACAAAATCTGTCCAAAATGATCAAATCTACATTAAATAACTCAAAAATTGTCCAAAATGATTAAAATCTGTATAAAATAACTCAAAAATGGTCAGAAATCATTAGAATCTGTATAAAACATCGTAAAAATTTTACAAAATGTTTAAAATCTGTATAAAATAACCCAAAAATTCTCCAAAATGTTTAAATTCTGTATAAAACAACTCAAAAATTGTCCAGATATACCAATATCTACATTTTGACCATCTTTATCTAATTGTATTGACAAATTTTGAGCCATTTTGGACAGATTTCAAGTAATTTAATTCAAAATTCATGTCATCTTAGACTGTATTTTAGTAGAAATATGGATCCATCCATAGATATAAATACTTACAGGAACTTTATGGAGACACTAGACCAGCCTGTTTCCAATGTTAAGGTCTAATAATTAAAAATATTTCGATTAAAACGGCTCTGAAATGGGATTTTTGTGAATGGAGGGTCGAAGAAGATCTTCTCTAGACAGTAAAACTGCCTTAGAGCAGATTAACCTGAGCCATGTGTGAATAAAACAGGTCATGTATGTTCCGTGTTTGTGTGAATAAAACCGGTCATGTATGTTCGGTGATATTGAAAAGGACGCTGACTCAGCTCCTGAATAAAACATGATGAAGCTCTGCAGGAAGCTGAAGGTGACATGGACCATCCTCTGTCTTCTATCCTGAAGGCATCAGAGGGTCCACCAGGTATAAATAACAGCAGAGATGATTGATTTCTCATCACTGATTGATCTCTGAGTCAGAATCAGAATCTGGTTGTTCTTTAATTAGAGTTTAAACACCACAGATTGAGATCCTTCCGACCGATGATTCTTTATTTTATGCACATTTTTACACCTTTAGGAGCTGAAATCTGAAGATCATCTAATCTGACAAAGGTAAAACGATCAGATTAATGCTCACTTTCATATAGATGTTTTATTGTATTATTTAGATAGACGTATACGATGTTTATATATTACAGAGAAAAGAATCTTTATTTCCATCATGATTCTACTCCTTAAACTGACCTAACTGTGACTTAAAGCTCACACTGGGCCAAAGAAAATCCAAGAATTATAAATGATAAATTTATTTTTAGAGAAAAATTACAAAATGTTTGCTGAACCAGACCAGCACTGGTCACCAGTGAGACCAGAACCAGACCAGCACCATGATGATCAGAACCAGACCAGTACCGTGAAGACCAGAACCAGACCAACACTGGTCAGCGTCACCATGAAGACCAGAACCAGATCAACACTGGTTAATCTGGTTTCATAGGCAGCACACAAACTTTAAGTGGGCAACTCAAACCGGTTCATTAGGGTTCTCTGCAGCCATATTTGTGATTAAAACGAGGATTTTTGTTCCAGTTTATTTCCAAAATGCTTCTACTCCTTGAACTGACTTAACTGTGATTTAAGGCCGACACTGGGCCAAAGAAAATCCAACAATTATAAATGGAAAATGAGTTTTACTGTGTCAGAATAATCAATCTGGTGTACATTGGTGTTTCTCAAGGTTCTATCCTGGCCCACTGCTGTTTACATTAGATATCTATGAGTTAGTGTCTATGGAGTCGGTGTTCTTGTTGTTATTGGACCATTTAGTTAGGACTAAAATTAACCAAAGAAATTCTCAGAATTATGAGTTAAATAAGTTTCAGTACATCAGATTATTTATTCAGTGTCCACAGTTGTTCCTCATGGATCTATCCTGGGGCCACTTTACATTATATTCTAATAATTCACTGTCTATCAGCTGAGTTTTTCTTCTTGGTGAACCATCTGGTTTAACAGATGAGGCTTGTTTCCATTAACTGCTTTGCTGCAGGTGGCGCTAGAGGCTCCATGAATGTAATAAATAAAAAAGAGCAACAAAACCAGCTGCTGCTGGATAAAACTTTAAAGACGACGAAGAAAAAAATAAACTTAGAGAATAAAAAGAGAAAAATCATCCAGAAAGTTTTATTTATTCTTCCATGTGAGCCGATCTCAGACATTTTTTATGTCGTTTGTAGACGAAGACAAAGAAAGAAACGTTCACAGTGTCAGAAATTTAACACCAGAACCAGACCACCACTGGTCAGGTTCTGGTGTTACTGGTTAATGTTAATGGAGTCACTGGTTAATGTTAATGGAGTTACTGGTTCATGTTAATGGAGTTACTGGTTAATGTTAATGGAGTTACTGGTTAATGTTCATGGTTTTAATGGTTAATGTTAATGCTGTTCAGGCTGATTCTGTGCCATGTTTTAGCTGTAGAAGCTGCAGAAGCTCTCAGACGGAGCGTAAACCTTCGTCCTGACTGCTCGGTTCAGCCTCTCGCCTCCGGTGCTGCTTGAATCATTCATCAGCTTCTAAATTTGCGAGCTACTGTAACCACGGTGGAGCATCTGCAGCCTTTGTCTTTTCCATTTGGGTCACAGCGAAGCCTCGTCTCATGAAGTCAGAGCTGATTCCTGCTCTGGAGGAACCTGAGGGTTCTGGAGGGAGGATTCGTTATCGCTGGCCTGTTAGAGGAACTCCTCAGGTTCCACCACCATCCTCTACAGTAGAAAGAAAGTAAAAAGTGCAGAGATGAGCCGTAGGATGAGTCAAAGCTGGTCGTTGCATAAGTGCATTAGCAGAAAACAGCCGGCTCTATTGTGTTTTTTAAAAAGAGTCGACCCACATTCAGAACAAGTTTCCTCCAGAACACAGGATTCTGCAGCAAAAAGCCAGGAGGGTGTGATTAGATTCTATTTGTGGTAAACAACGAAAACCTGAGAACTAATTCTTCTTTGATTCAGTTACTGAGAAAAGAGATAAAACAAAGTGCTGCATCCAGTAAACAAATGAGACAACATTATCTGGACTCCACAAACAAATCGTCCCATAAATCATCCTCCTACACTAAGAAACGGAATTCTTATTCATGTTTTTAAAGGAATGCAGTTTTTTCCTGTGGTTTTATACACATTGTTATGAATATTTTGAAGTATCGCTTCAAAAAACGGAATGAAAATAGTAAAAATCTGAAACAGCTTCCACAATTTAACAAAATAAAAAGCCGCTGTGCTCGTTTGTGGTGGTTTTAGTTAACTGAAAACTGAAACGTCTTTTAGTCTAAATAAGTTCTGACACTGTGAACATTTCTTCTGTTGTCTCCATCAACAAACGGCATAAAAAATGTCTGATATCGGCTCACATGGAAGAATAAATACAACTTTCTGGATGATTTTTCTCCATTTTTCTCTTGTCAAAATGATCAACATTGGATTTATTTCTTCGTGGTCTTTAAGGTTTTTTCCAGCAGCAGCTTATTTTGTTGCTCTTTTATATTTATTACAGTCATGGAGCCTCTAGCGCCACCTGCAAAGCAGTTGATGGAAACAAGCCTCATCTGTTAAACCAGATGGTTCACCAAAAACAATAACTCAGCTTATAGATGGTGAATTATTAGAATATAATAAAAAGTGGGCCCAGGATAGATCTATGAGGAACACCTGTGGACACTGAATAAAGAATCTTACGTACCAAAACTCATTTAATTCTTACAGTTCTTGGATTTTCTTTATTTGATTCCAGGCGTAACTACAAACAAAAGAGTCAACTCTATAGAGGCTAACTCATAGATATCCAATGTAAACATCATAGGGCCCAGGATAGAACCTTGAGGAACACCTGTGGACACCTGATGGATGATTCCAACATACTGAGGCTAATTTAACTCTTATAATTCTTGGATTTTCTTTGGATGATTTCAGTCCTAACTAGGTGGTCCAACAAGAACAAGAACAAACTCTGTAGATGACGAATCATTGATATACAGTTTTTGCAGAAATTCAAAAGTTTGTCTCAAAATAAATGTAAACATTCAGACAGAGATCCAGTTTAAAGGAACCAGAGTCCATGTAAAGCTTTCATTCTACTTCATGTGGACGCAAACACTGACAACTTCGGATGCGTAATTGTTGTTGTTCTGCTACTCTTCTACATTTTCTGAATTAACAGAAATCTTAGGTGGTAAGTCAACTCTCACGGTCTTAAAAATGATGAGATTTATGTCACACAGTCCTTAGTGGACTCGCATGTACAAACAAAGTAGAACTAAATATAATAAAGTGTGACTCTGGATAGGAAAGACATAGAGAAGGTCCGGATACTTGGCACCAACTGGACTTTGAAAAGGAAAAAGTGGGTTTGTTTCCCACATTGGACTTTTATTCTCAGACAAAAGTTCCATTGGTTAACTTTAGGACATAAAACTATATATCAGGTTCTAATATCACAGGTTGGGATAAAAAAAATGACCTTTTCACTACGTTAGAAGCTTGTCCTCCATTTTCTGGGTTACCATGGTGATGAGTCCATCTAGGATGTGATGGTAACAGTGAAGAAGTACAATAAATAGCAGATATGTTGTATTTGGGATGCAAATGGGAGCTTAGCATTGTAAAAAAAGAAGAATGTTTTTAACACACAGAATCTCTTCTTGTGTTGCTAGAACGCATTATTTCCGGTTGGCGTTTCATTGTACAACATCTACCATAACTTTAACCAACTAGTGTGTTATTTCAACACCACAAACTGAAGCATGAAGAGCAGAAGCAATCTAGAAATGACCATTAAAATGTGTCAGAAGTTGCGTTATTTTTATACAGTTTGATGATATCACGGCAGAAAATCTTTTTCCCTGAAAACGTGATTTGTCTCCGTTATTTAATGTAAAACGGAGCCCAGAGGTGATAAAGGAGAACTTTGACTTCTGGTTCCTCATTTCAAACTAACTGCAACATCTGAGCCGAGACAAGAACCAGGAGGTCATCTAATAAGTTTCCAATCATGTAATTAAGTTTACCTTCATTCTTTATCTTCTTGTTATCGTTTATCATCAAGAATATGCAAAATTCCTACAAACTTTCTCTTATCATTTTCTATTTTCAGCTGTTTTTGTCTTTGCCAGAACCTTTAGCAGCAGAAAAACATGTGAGATCTGGTTTATTATATTAATAAAACAATAATCAGTGCTGTTCAGTGAGAGTGTTTCAGATGAGTTCATAGAAACAGAGCTGCTTCCTTCATGAGGATCTGCAGCAGACTGATGGGAACATGACTCACCAGGTTCAGCACAGTTTGTTCTAGCTTACATCAGCGACACACAAACAAACAACAAAACACACACACACACACACACACACACACACACACACACACACACACACACACACACAAACACACACACACACACACACTAAAGTCAGTTGTTTTACAGCTAAATGTGGCTCTACGGCGCCATCTACAGGCTGCTGGAGGAAACTACCAGAGATTCTGATGAGATGTTTGACGTTTCCAGCTGATGGCTCACTGACCTCCAGGAAGACTCACATCGATCCAGCATCACACAGCTGGAGTCTAGACCTGAGTCAGGGGAAGAACTACGACAACAAAAAGCTAAAGCTAGCATGCTACATGTTCAGTGGCTCAGCTATTAAATAGCTAACAACAGGAGACACAATAAAGTTTAGTTGATTGCATCCCAGACTCATTTACACTGAGTGGATGTAATCTGATATTAAAATAGTCATTTCACTGTATATATGTAAACAGCAGTGGGCCCGGGATAGAACCCTGTGGGACACCACTGAGGTTGATTGTTGATTGTGATGAAATAAGACATATCTAAGATAGAATTCCAGAATTAAGCCATAACTCGCATTCACAGCTCAGTTAGTAATGTAAAGCTAAAGGAGAAATGATCTGATGCAAAAAATGTCATTTTAATCACACAACACTAACAAAAACGCCAACTCTATAGATGGTGAATCAGTTATTTATAATGTAAACAGCAGTGGGCCCAGAGTAGAACCCTGAGAAACACCTGTGGACACCAGATTCATGATTCCAACATTCTGAGAGTGATTTAACTCTTATAATTCTTGGATTTTCAGCTCTAACTCACATGTAGGCCCTTAGAGATGTAGAGGCAAAGTGGAATTGAACTTGTGCAACAACATGGCCTCAGACATCTCAGAGCTTCCTCATGATCACAAAGCAATGACCAGTTTGAAAACAAGTCCCCTGAATGAAGTTTGTGCACTGACTTTCCAACCTGATGGTCCACCTAGAACTCCAACTCTATAGATGGTGAATCATTGATTTCTAATGTAAACAACAGTGGACCCAGCCTTGATCCCTGTGGAACACCTGTGGATGCTGATGGATGATTCTAACGTACCGAAACTCATTTAATTCCTAGAATTTTTTGATTTTCTTTAGTTGATTCACTTCAAACTAGGTGGTCCAACAATGACAAAATTATCAACTCTGTAGAGGCCAAATCACAGATATATAATGTAAACAACAGGGGACCGAGGATAGAATCTTGAGGAACACCGGGTTGATGATTCCAACATACTCTGAAACTGATTCAACAGATATAATTATTGGATGTTCTTTACTTAATTTACACTGAGGTTGATTAGAGGTGTAGAAGTAAAGTAGAAATAAAATAAATATATAATTTCAATCATAAAATATGGCTGCAGACAGTTTGAATGAACTGGTTTGAAAACAAGTCGCCCAGATAAAGTTATCGAGCTGCTTCTGAAACCAGATGGTCCAACAGGAACACCAGCTCAGCTCATTAATTATTTGTCATTAACAAATGGCGCAGCAGCTGAACTGGGCTGGGATTACCATGGTGAAAATAAAGACGTGGTGGAACGCTGCTCTGAGGGGAAATGATGTGAGATTATACTGGAAGTGGAGCTCTGCTGTGAGAACATATGGAGATGACGTGACATTCTCAGTGGAGGCAACAACACAGTTTGAGTGAAGGAATGAAATGAAGGCGGTTCAGATGAATCCTGGTGTTCGTTAACAGAAAGCAGAAACTAATTGATTCGTCTGAAGACGTTCAGAAAGAGGCTGCTGCCGTCCTCAGACAAAAGAAGCATTAGTCCGCATTAATCGGGATTAACCAGAAGAAATTCTGATGGACGGGACAAAATCAAATCCCTGCGTGAACTCCTCCTGCTCAGCCTGCAGGGATTAAAAAGACGTTTCACTGCGTTGATCAGCAGGTGGAGTTCATGTACGTTAGACAGCCAGACGTCCAAACGTTGAGTCACTCAGAAAATAAAGCCAGACTCCCAGAGCAGCGTCAGGAAATCTGCTTTAAAGGTTCAGCTTTGGTGAAACAGCTCTGAGACAGAAAAGATCATCATTTACTGTTTTACTATCATCAGTTCATTCATCTAATGTGAGGATTTCTACTTTTATTTTGCTTTCTATTGTCTCTAGTCATGATTACATCCAGATTGAACCATATTTTGAGATAAGCAGCTCTAATCTATTATGTTTAGTTTTTGTCTTTTACAGCTTCTTTACTAAACTGACTTTACTCTAAACTGAAAGTTCAAAAATATGAAAATATTCAGGTTACAGTGATGCACAAGAAAGAAAAGCAGCAAGTCTTCACTTCTGAGGCTGGAATCTGCAGATATTTGGGATCTTTCATAGTTTTTGTTGAAAATCTCCACATTTACGGCTAAAAACAGCAGTCATTTGCTGAAGTCTTAAGATTACAAAGTCAAATATTGAGGCTACACTGATGCACAAGAAAGAAAAGCAGCAAATCTTCTCTACTGAGAGGTTTGAATCTGCAAATATTTGAAATTTGTGATTACTTTTCCTTGAATTTTTTCATTATTGATTCACCGTTTGTTCATGAAACATCCAAAAATGTTGCAGAGTTGAAAGTGATGTATTTACATTCTTATTTTGTTCAACAAAATTCTAAAAATATTCAAATATTCAGTTTACACTAATGCACAACAAACAAAAGCAGTAAATTCTGTCTTCCCAGATGCCAAAATCTATGGGATACTTGGGATTTTTCATAGTTCTTGTTGAAAATTTTTGAAAAATGGAAGAAAAATATAGAAAAAAGACGAAAATTTGAAGAAGATGGTAAAAGAGAAGACATACAACAAGAGTTAGTTTTATAGGAGAAAAGAAGGACAGAAAGATAGAAATGTGGAAGTAAAAAAAACAATAAATGGACGTTTCAGCCACTACTGAGTTGTCCCTTCAGAATAAAAGCTCCAGAGCCCTAATCTTATTGTGACATCCATAGACCTCTACCGTTACTAGAATTAAACTAATGGAACTAATGAAGCGATGCCACAGAATCAAAGACCAAAGACTGGATTTTAGTAGAAATATGGATCCATCCATAGATATACACTAACAGGAACTTTATGGAGACACTAGACCAACAAATGTCCATTTTCAAGGACCAAGAATTATTCATTTGTGTCATTTTTGACAATTTTGAGGCATTTTAAACCAACTTCATCTTATTTTGGACACACTTCAAGACATTTAGGTAAAATTTGAATAATTTTTTTTATCGATTTCAGGTCATTTTGGACAATTTGGAGTCATTATGGACATGACATTTTTGAAAGATTTTTATCTTCTTTTGGACAGATTTTGATTAATTTTGGACAACTTTCAAGTCTAAGTATCTAAAAACTGGATCCTTGTCTGGTCAAACTACATCAGGTTCTACTGATGTTAGAACCTCAACAGTTGGAGAAATGTGGACCAAAGACTGGATTTTAGTAGAAACATGGATCCATCCATAGATAGACGCTAACAGGAACTTTATGGAGACACAAAGTTTTTCCATTTTAAAGGCAAGGCAATTTTTTCGTGAAGCACAATTCATATACAAGTTATAATTTTATAATTACAAAGATTATTTAAAAGTAGACATTAAGATCATACATTAAAAGTCAAGAAAAATACATTTAGCAGTGAACAATAATGAAACATTTGTCCTCTGCTGGATCCACTCAGTCATTTGGATTCATAGAAACTACTCTGTCAAAATGACTCACATTTGTCCAAAACAACTCAAACTGCTCCAAAATAACTCAAAATTTGTTTAAAATGATGGAAAAATTGCTCAAAATTTCACAAAAGGTGTCCAAATTACTCAAAAATTGTTGAAAATGATGTCAAATTGAAAACGTCGTTTGAACTCTGACATCCATAAACCTCCACCGATACTGGAAGTAAACTGGTGGAATTAATGAAGCGACGCCACAGAAAGACGGACAAGAAAAGAAAGTTTGACACGAATAAAAGGGTCTGAATGTGGAGGAGGAAGAGGATGGAGGTGGGAATGGGGAGGAAGCAGAGCAGAGACCCTCCGGCGGCTGTTAAAGCGACTTAATCAGATCAACTTACTGACCTGGATAAATTCTACAACACAACGGCTAACACAACAATCCGCCGCTCAGAGTCACGACACCAAGGTTCAGGATTCAGCAGAGGAAGGAAATATTAAAGGGTTTGGTCCTGAATGTCTCGTTACAGAGGAAGAAAAGAAAAGAAGAAGAAAAGATGGAATAAAGGAGAAAATAAAGCAGATTCTGACTGGATTTACTGACTTTAAGATTTGTCCTGGTAGAATTTAAGAACTGGAAATACTTTCTATCGTCTAAATGTCGACATATTCTGTCTTAATGTTGATATATTTCCTGTTTTTGATGCTAATGTTTTGCATTTCCTGTTTCTCCAGTGAGTTCATTGGTTCATTCATTTAATATTTGACTGTGTTCACCTACATACCACAAATAAACCAGTAACTGTAACCCCTTCTGTGTTATTACCATTATTATTATTCATCTAAAGCATGTCTAAAACAATCACTGCTGCTTTAAATTAACAGAAGATTAGAACTGGTGCTGTAATAAGGTTCAATATATTGTTGTTTACACGCTATTCTGTAATTCTGCCTGAATAAGTCACATATTAGGCCTTAAAACCTGACAGAAATGATATAAAATGCCGTATTTTATAGGTTTATTGTCATTAAAATGTGTTGAATTCTCAGTGTTTCTATCAGAAATCTGCCTCAACTCACCTGCCTCTTGAAATTTGAACAAAATTACTCTAAAGTTGTCCAAAAGAAGATAAAAACCTTTCAAAAATGTGATGAAACATGCTTAAAAATAACTTGAAATCCAATAAAATGACTCAAATTTTACCAAAATGTCTTGAAACACGTCCAAAATAAGATGAAGTTGGTTTAAAATGACTCACAATGATCAAAAATGACAAATTAAAATTCTTGGTCGTTGAAAATGAACATTTGCTGGTCTAGTGTCTCCATAAAGTTCCTGTTAGCATCTATCTATGGATGGATCCATGTTTCTACTAAAATCCAGTCTTTGGTCCACATTTCTCCAACTGTTGAGGCTCTAACATCAGTAGAACCTGATGTAGTTTGACCAGACAAGGGTCCAGTTTTTAGCTATTTTTTACCTCAGAATGCTGATATGATCTAATTTGGACAGTCTTTTTGGTCATTTTCGTCTATTTTTGTTCAATTTCAAAGAATTTTAAATCCTTTTGAACAATTCTGGAGAAATTTTGGACACATTTTGTGGAATTTTGAACCATTTTTACATCATTTTAAACAAATTTTGAGTTATTTTGGATTGGAGTAAAGTGAAACATTTCTAAACCAGACTGGTATAGTGTCTATACAGTATATAGTATATTTTTACATGTCAAAATGCCAAAATTGGTACATTTGGACAGTTTTTTGAGGTAATTGTGGACAATTTTTGATTAATTTTGAACAATTTTAAATACTTTTGAGAAAATTTTGAGTAATTTTAGAGACATTTTGTGGAATTTTGAATAATAAAGTGGATTTTGCTGAGTATAAAGCACCTAAAACCAGGAGTTTCCTGTCTTTCTCGTGTATTCTGCTTCTATTGTGAAATCTTGTGAGGTGCAGAAGGCAGATTGAGGCTGAAGGCTGAACTGAGACATAAATTGTGCAAAACGCTGCAAGTTTTAACACGAAGCTTCACTTGAGCAGCAGCAGAAAACAGAATGGAGGTTTGACACTCTGCTGCAGGAGGTAAAGCCATGAAACATTTAGACTGCAGCAGCCGGAGGCCTTTAACGGGACGTCAGGGACGTTTTAAAGGATGTTCCGTTAGTCCGGCGTTTAGCGTTTCAGCTGCAGCTGTTTGTTCTGTGGGACAAAGGAGGGCAGAAACAGCCTCAGCAGCACATTCTGCTGCAGCCTCATGTGTTCCTGGACACCTCCAGAGCCGAGCAGTGATCCGTGATGCCGTCATGTATGTGGAGAAACCCGCTGAACTCTGTTTTCAGGATGACTGCACCATCGCACGACTCTGGCCTCAAGTCACCGACGGTGAGAGAGAAACTCCAGATCCTCCGAGGCCAGACCGACGCAGAGCTCAGACGACGTTTGACAAGAATAAAGCTAGTTCCAAGTCTGCAGAGTTTTCTTTCTCAATTTTAAAGAAATTTGAACATTTTTGCATAATTTTTAACTAGTTCTGAGTTATTTTGGGCCACTTTGAGTTGTTTAGGACAAATTTTAGTAATTTTGATAGTAGAATATTTTCTACAGATCTAAATGACTGAGTGTCTCTAGAAAAGGACAAATGTTTAATTATTGGTCCTTTAAAATGGAAAAAGGGCAACATCTTCATTCCAGGCCGTTTTTGTGTCTCCAGAAAGTTCCCTTAAGTGTTTATCTATGCATGGATCCATATTTCTACTAAAATATAGTCTTTGGTCGACAACTTCAGATGCTTCATCTTCTCAAAAACACACTTTAAACGAACATTTCCCAACTCTCTGCTTCTTCCTGCCAGCTTTATAAAACGCTGACGAGCTTCTTTCAAACAATTAAAATTCTGGGATTTCAGCGCTGAATAGTCAGTTCTGGGACTTTATCCTGAAGACGACAGTCTAACTACTAGAGTCTGAGAGGATTCTTCATTTTAATATTTTATGTCTTCAGATAGAAGTGGAGGACCACCAGAGATGAGTCATAATAAAGAACGTAAACCGAAACCTTTTAGAACCCTCCAACAAACACTCTCAGGCTGGTAATGAAGGGAACTCTGAGGAACCCGAAGCTAACGTCCTGAACAAGCAACAAAAACAGAAGAAATCAGGAGCAAAGACAAAGGCAGAGGATCTACATGATGCCCAGCAGGAAGTCTAGAGCTGCTGTAGAACCAGAGGAGGAGGATGGATTCAGACCAGCAGGGAGGAACAACACTAGAACAACCATTAAACATGCCGACATGCAGAAAATACAGAATTCTGTCATTTTAAAGACACAGAACATGGAAACTGAGGAGGACGCCAGCAGAATAAAGTTCATAAAGACTGATTTAAGGGAGGCTCCAGTTAAAAAATCTCCACAATTACTTGAAACTGGTTTAGAATGATTCAGAAAAAACGTGTTTCTCCTCTTAAATGTCATGGTTCTATCTGCTGGACTGATGAAGTTCTGAGGCTCAGAAATGATGGAAAAAGTCCATTAAAAAGTGATAAATCTGGATCCACCTCTGTGGACTTCAAGGACCTGGAATGTTCTAAGTGAGACTAAACTTAAAGACTGGAAGCAGTAAAGGAGAACATCCCCTGGAGAAATTTCTAGAGTAGACCTACCGACAACTGGAGAAAGTTCTAGAGTAGACCTACCCAAAACTGGAGAAAGTTCTAGAGTAGACCTAAAGGACAACTGGAGAAAGTTCTAGAGTAGACCTAAAGGACAACTGGAGAAAGTTCTAGAGTAGACCTACTGACAACTGGAGAAAGTTCTAGAGTAGACCTAAAGGACAACTGGAGAAAGTTCTAGAGTAGACCTACCGACAACTGTAGAACGTTCTAGAGTAGAGCTACTGACAACTGGAGAAAGTTCTAGAGTAGACCTACCCACAACTGGAGAAAGTTCTAGAGTAGACCTACTGACAACTGGAGAAAGTTCTAGAGTAGACCTACCGACAACTGTAGAACGTTCTAGAGTAGAGCTACTGACAACTGGAGAAAGTTCTAGAGTAGACCTACCCACAACTGGAGAAAGTTCTAGAGTAGACCTACTGACAACTGGAGAAAGTTCTAGAGTAGACCTACTGACAACTGGAGAAAGTTCTAGAGAAGACCTACCCACAACTGGAGAAAGTTCTAGAGTAGACCTACCCACAACTGGAGAAAGTTCTAGAGTAGACCTACCGACAACTGGAGAAAGTTCTAGGACGTTCTCCTCTGTGAGCTTCAAGGACCTGGAACTCTGGAGATATTCCTAGTCTGAAGGTAGAACTCTGATAATGATGAAGTTTCTGTCCGTGTGGGTGGAAGCAAATAACCCAGATGCATGATGGGAGTTTCCACGGCTCAGAGATCCGTTGGAGTTTTATCCTGGACGTCCTCCAACTAACAGCAGGAAGATCTAACAGAGTTTCCTGCTGCTTCCTTTGGAGCTAAAATCTGTTCAGGCGTCCAGACGGAGATTCTAATCTGAATATTTGGTCTATTTGATTGTGCAGCTGATGAACCTGAAGCTGCTGGTTTGGAAGTTCTCAGTGTAACGTGAAGAATAAAGTCTGTAGAAAAACAGTGAACAGAGGAGGAAACTGTTGGAGCTCCAACCAGCATGGCTCCTCGATCATCTAAATCTTCGTTTTAAACCATCCATCCAGCTGTCAAGACGATTTTACACAAACTTCTCTTAAAATGTCATTAAAAAAATAACCTGAAAAGAGGAGTAGACGTGTTTTTCTAATGGATGGGTTGAATAAATAAATCAAGTTCTGCTAATTCTGAGGACCAAAACAAATATTTGAGCAATATGGGGAAAAATAAAACCATCAGTGAGGATTTAAGTATTGCAAAAGAGACAGTTTCCTGCCAAACATCATCCAGTTTTCTCTACAATTTAACACCAACTCCACAGTGAAATGGCCATAAAAATCAAACTTTACTCCAATTAGGACAGAGACTGGAATAAATAAACCAATTAAACATCACCAATATAAAATCTGTTTTAGTTTTTTTAAAGAAAGAAATAAGAAATGAGCTGAAGTTGAGTTTGTTGCTTCCAGATGTTTTGGAATCTTTCCTCTGAGTTTATTAAATACCAGAAACAGAGTTTGAGCCCATTTACACACAGAGAAATCCTAAATAATTACATATAATCATGAATTGTTAGTACAGAGACAGTATTAAACAGACTTTTATTTACCCCAGAAGGTAAATCAGTTGATAAGTTTCTTTTCTTTCAAATTATTTCGTATTTTTTACAGAGTTGTTTTAACCCTCATGTCGTCCTGCAGGTCAAAATCGACCCGTTGTAAAGTTTGGAAATGTGGAGAAAAAAAATATTTTTACAGTGAAACTTCTGATGTCGACATTTTCAACATTTTTGGGAAATCTTTGAACACTTTTTGGTGGAAAAAAAGAAATGAAGCGAATTTCGCTGGATTTTGGTTGATTTTAATGTGAATGTTCTTAAAGAAAATATTAGAAATTTTACTGATATATATGGAATCACTTTAGATATTTTTAGGATCCTTTTGGAAGATTTTTACTCATTTTTTGAAAATATTTACAAGAATTTTTTGCCAAATTTGGGGGATTTTCTTTGTTTAAAATAAAACTTTTAAGAGAAAATTTTCAGGAATTATTGGAATTTTCTTCCTAGAGGTTTTGCAAATTTTCAGAAATTTGGGGAATTTTTTGCAGATTTTTTGAATTTTTTTCAGACGAGGAAACAAGTTTTTGGTGCCGATAAATGAGGACAACAGGAGGGTTAAAGTGTTTACATCTGTTTTTTCTATTTTGTTCTTTTTTCATTTTTCTTTATGCTCATTTATCAGATTATTTACTATTCCTACTAAAATTACTATCATTATGATGATTTTTACCCTTTGTTTTCTTTTATTCTACTTGTTCTTTAAATTTTTGGTGCTTTTATTAATTTAATACCATGTTAATATGAATCTAATAAACAGATGATTTCCTTATCCTCAGTATTTAGGACTACTTCTTCTATTTTCTGTTCTTTCCAGCCTGATGAAATGTTCCTTTACATTTCCCTCCTCGTTCTGTAGAGATAAATAAACCTGGTCAGAGTTAAAGTAGGTAAACGGCTGTAGACCTGGACCTCACAGAGACAGAAAAACACTCCAAACACCCGTCTAACAGCTGGAGCAGATGTGAGGAGACAAACTGTGAATGTTAGAAACACTGAAGGTCAAACTGGAGTTCAGTCTGACCTAGAGATGAACCGACGCAAAAACAGAGAGAATCCAGAAATTAAACATTATCCTGAATAAATCAGAAGAAAACCGACGCAAACTGAGAGCAACGAGAATCCAGAAACTAAACATTATTATAAATACATCAGAAAATAAATATTATTACATGTAAATCAGAAACTAAGCATTATTATTAATAAATCAGAAACTACACATTATTAGAAATAAATCAGAAAATAAACTTTATTATAAATAAATCAGAAACTAAACATTATTAGAAATAAATCAGAAACTAAATGTTATTATAAATAAATCAGAAATTAAATGTTATTATAAATAAATCAGAAATTAAACATTATTATTAATAAATCAGAAACTAAACATTACCAGAAACAAATCAGAAAATAAGCATTATTAGAAATAAATCAGAAATTAAACATTATCAGAAATAAATCAGACACTAAAAATTATTAGAAATAAATCAGAAGAAAACCAACGCAAACCGAGAGCAATGAGCCTCCAGAGACAAAGATAAACGCAAAAAACACAACAAAAATATCTTCATGTAATAAAAGTATGTAAAGAAATATGAATGCTGTACAGATGATTTGTGTTAAAAACAGAAAATAAGTCTGAAATTCTGTAATTTAACGTGTTAAAAACCTTTTAGTATAGAAACAGTCATAAAGTTAATAAAAAAGTGATTAAAAACTATTGTTGACATTAATTATGGACGTCGTTTACAGTTTTCTTCTCATTTTTAATATAGATTAACACATTTTTCTGAGTGAATAATTATCTGTAATTTAACAAAACAGGGAGAATCTGTCAAAACCAGACAATAAAATTCATCTAAAATTATAATGAAAAAAAATATATATATACAGCGTATAAAACTAGAGAACAATAGCATTGATTGTAAATTAATCTACAAATAAACAATAAGAAAATAAATAAATCATATATTTACATTAATTTGACATTATTTCAATACAAGTAGTGATTTTAGAGGTTTTCTTTTCTTTTTATGTTTTTTTTACCACTGATAAAAATAATGATGTGATTTTTGCTGCATAAATGCTTCATTTATATCTAATAAACGTTTAATTTATAATAATATTTAATAAATGCTTCATTTATAATATTATTTAATAAACATTTAATGTATAATAGCATTTAATAAATGCTTCATTTATAACATTTAATAAACGTTTAATTTATATTTAATAAATGCTTCATTTATAATAATATTTAATAAATGCTTCATTTATAGTTATATTTAATACATGCTTCATTTATAGTAATATTTATTGAAATATTTGGATTTTTTGAACCTTTTTTTAAACTTTTCTATCTTCATAACGACGCGTTTTTCTGAAAGAATCAGAAGGAAATGAACCAAAAACTAAATTATGAGCTTTTAATTTGAAGGTTTGTTGTTTTCACAGCTCCTCATTAAATGTTAAATCATTCCAGCTGCCTTTTAGACGTTCCTCCATATGAGGTTCTACATTCTGGAGGGAATCAGGTGGGTCAGCCAGATGTTTGGAGGACATCTGCAGGAACCTGGGATCAGCTGCAGCTTCAGCAGAGCAGAAGAACGTTCCGTCATCAGCCGGGTTCTCCATGAAGGCTTCCCTTTGTTCAGCGTCTCATTGTTCTCTGACCTGCGCTTTGTTGTTCTCTGTTCCGGCTTTAGAACCAGCGTCCAGATGGCCGTTCTGCCGAAACTGGAGCACGGGGCTAAGCTTCCATGATACAGCTTAAAGCACTAATCACCCCCAGCAGCTAGAGAACGGCCTGCTGGGACCGTTCTAAAGAGAACCACCAAAGAGAACCCTGTTTAATAAAAACAACAACACTGATACTGATACGGTTCTAAAAAGACTTGCTACAGAGAACCTGGTTTAATAACAATATTAACATTGATACGGTTCTAAAGACAACCCAGTTTAATAACAACAGTAACATTGATACGGTTCTAAAGACAACCCAGTTTAATAACAACAGTAACACTGATACGGTTCTAAAGACAACCCAGTTTAATATTAACACTGATACAGTTCTAAAGAGAACCCAGTTTAATAACAACAGTAACACTGATACGGTTCTAAAGACAACCCAGTTTAATAACAACAGTAACACTGATACAGTTCTAAAGAGAACCCAGTTTAATATTAACACTGATACAGTTCTAAAGAGAACCCAGTTTAATAACAACAGTAACACTGATACGGTTCTAAAGACAACCCAGTTTAATAACAACAGTAACACTGATACAGTTCTAAAGAGAACCCAGTTTAATATTAACACTGATACAGTTCTAAAGACAACCCAGTTTAATAACAACAGTAACACTGATACAGTTCTAAAGAGAACCCAGTTTAATATTAACACTGATACGGTTCTAAAGAGAACCCAGTTTAATAACAACAGTAACATTGATACGGTTCTAAAGACAACCCAGTTTAATATTAACACTGATAGGGTTTTAAAGAAAACTTAAGTTTAATAATAAAAATACTGATACGGTTCTAAAGAGAACTCAGTTTAATAAAAATAACACTGATACAGTACTAAAGAGAACCTAGTTCAAAAGAACAAAGATCATCATACGGTTCTAAAGAGAACCTAGTTTAATAATAATAACACCGACACGGTTCTAAAGAGAACCCAGTTTATTATTAACACTGATAATAAGATTGATACGTTCTAAAGAGAACCCAGTTTAAAAGCTTCGTCAGCTTCATGTCGTCTTCCATTCGTCCTCCAGCTGCTGATGAAAAAATCCCCCAGAGTTCATCTCATCCATGCTGGGCCTGTTAGCCTAGCAGTTAGCCTGGCCGTCAGCTGAGCCCATAGCCTAGCCGTTAGCCTGGCCGTTAGCTGAGCCCATAGCCTAGCCGTTAGCTGAGCGACTCATCATTTAGCATTTAGTTTTTGGTTCTTTCAGTATTTTCTTGTTCTTTCAGTATTTTCTGGTTCTTTCTGGATTTTCTGGTTCTTTCTGGATTTTCTGGTTCTTTCTGTATTTTCTGTTTTTTTCTGTATTTTCCAGTTCTTTCTTGCTGCTGAATGATTCCATCTGAGATAAACTCTAATTCTGTTTCCTGTTTTCAGTCTGACTGGAACCACAGTAAACTGCTTTTATTCATTCCTTCACTGGATTTTTATGGTTGTTTCCACATAACAAAGAGTACATTAATAATTATTAATAATTAATAATAATTAATCATTAGTAATTCCTTCTCCAGTTAAAGCTGCAGCTGATCACAAACAGAAATTTAATAACAATCATTCAGATCAATATTAAAATAATTAATTATTTATTCTTTTATGGACTACATATATTTATTCCACCTTTTACATTTAAATAAAAGCAAATAAAAGAGTTTGTTCACTAATAAAACTGTTAAATTGTGATGAAAATCAGGCAGCAAGAATGCCAGAATATTTTGGTTTTTACCAAATGTAATTTTCAAAAACTGTAAAAATGGTGAAAATAACGATATCTTTAAAATGCTGATATTTTATTAATCTGTTTAAATTTAGAGTCAAACACAGTAAGAGGATGAAGAACCAGCTGTAAAAATACACATCTTTATCTTTGAAGGGTTCACTTGGAAATTTACATTTTATTTTAGTAATTTACCAGTTATCAGTAGTTTAATAAAAAAAAAAAGGAAAACGGAACCATCATGGTTAAAATGATCCAAAGTGAGTTAAAATGAAAAACAAATAGAAATAAACGGTGAGTTAAAATGAACCAGGAGCTGCTGTTTGGAGTCGAGACGTTAAATAAACGATCTGCCAGAAGATAAACTTTAGAATCTATAATCTGATGTTCATCTGGTAAGAAGCTACAGAGACGATGGAGTCACAAAATTATCTGCTGATGCTGCTCACACGAAACCACACAAAATACGTAGAAAATACACACAAATACACAGAAATACACAGAAAATGAACAGAAATACACAGAAAATACACAGAAATACACAGAAAATACACAAATATACAGAAATACACAGAAATACACAGAAATACAGAGAAATACACAGAAAATAAACAGAAATACACAGAAAATGAACAGAAATACACAGAAAATACACACAAATACACAGAAATACACAGAAAATAAACAGAAATACACAGAAAATACACAGAAATACACAGAAAATACACAAATATACAGAAATACACAGAAATACACAGAAATACAGAGAAATACACAGAAAATAAACAGAAATACACAGAAAATGAACAGAAATACACAGAAAATACACACAAATACACAGAAATACACAGAAAATAAACAGAAATACACAGAAAATACACAGAAATACACAGAAAATACACAAATATACAGAAATACACAGAAATACACAGAAATACAGAGAAACGTGCCGCTCAGAAACAGAAACTAAACTCTGTGGCAGAAAATCAGTGAAACTATTTTATTCAGATCATCTCAGCCTCACTGTCATCACGTTTCCACAAAACACCACCCTGACCCACATTCCTGTACAGTAACACAAACACGCACACACAGACACACACACACACACACACACACCAACACATATATACACACACCTACACACACTCAGACGTGCGTGTGCACGTGCACGTCCTCGTGTTCAGGCATGCGTTGAAAACTGGCGTCTAATCAGTGAGTGGCTGAGCAGCAGAAAACGTTGTGACGGTTAAAGAAGGAGTCAGAGGGTCACAGCAGCTGGACAGACCTTTAGTTTGATCTATTCTGTTTGTTCATTCATTCTGTTTATTTATTCTGTTTATTCATTCTGTTTGTTTATTCTGTTTGTTTATTCCGTTTATTTATTCTGTTTCTGCAGATTTCTGGGATTTAAACACAGAAAATGAAAGAGTTTTTGGAGCCCAGCTCCTAAAAAGCCAAACAGTAATATATTTCTTAATGGTTCTGGGTTTAATTCTAACAAAATCTCATCATTAGGCTCTAAAAATATCCTTTAAAATGTAATTTATACTGTTTATTATCCTTCAGCTTCAGTCTAAACTGAGCTTTTTTAGTCTAAACTGAGCTTTTTAATGCCGGTTATTTCAGGAGTCGCTCATCAGCAGCGTCTGGATTTTAATGTAGATTTTAGGAAAAGTTCATCAGAGCAGCAAAAATGAGGCAAAACGGTCCAAAATTCACTAAACACTTCTGAAGCTGGATCCAGATGGTTTCTGAATAGATTACACTATAGAAAAAACGTTATGACAATAAAATAAAATAGAATAAAATCATAATCAGTCACTGGACAAAAGTACAATAATACAAAACAAAATTAAACCGTTATCACAGGTTAAAAAATAAAGATAAAATAAAACAGATTAAAATATAAAAAAAATATGATGATAGAAAGTAGAATAAAGTAAAATTAAATTGAATAAAATACAATTTAGTTAAATTAAATAAACACTCACAGGCAAAAAAAAGATGATAAAATAAAATAAAACAAATTAAAACATGAATTAAATTAAATTGAATTAAAAAGTCATTTGACCAAAAACACGATGACAAAATAAAATAGAATAAATAAAAATATTAAAACCATTATTAGTCACAGATATTTAAAAAATGTCAATAAAATAAAATACAACAGATTAAAATAAAATCATTGTCAGTCCGACATAAAAAAACAATAAAAATAGTAAAATCACTTTCAATCACAGCCAAAAAAATATGATGACAAAATAAAATAGATTAGATGTGATTTTATGAGAGATTATCTGTATTTTAACATAACACAAAAAAATCTGCAAAATAACGGTAAAAAAAAACGAAACTTTTTAACCCATATTATACAGAGGAGGGATTTTACTTGCTTTTATTTTGTAATTTAACACAGCAGTGCAAAATAACAGTAAATTATAAAAGAAACAAATAGTTAATAATGTTAAAAATCCTTATAAGATTTTTGTGTTAGACAGTTTTGTGTGTGATGTTCATCATTTTTTGATGCTTTTAACTTGTAAAGAAGAAGAAGCTCTTTGTTCCAGAACTGATGACGATCCAAAGCGATGCTGAACTCAACCTTCAACCTGAAAACTAAAACCAGGATAAAAATAGAAACTCTCTGAAATATTCATCAGACCCAGAGGTTAACGGAGAGACCGAGGGATGGAGGAGAACCAGGACCAGGATAAAACCAGGATAAAACCAGGATCAAGATAAAACCAGGTGAAGACGTCCAAAACCAGCTGAGAAACACCAGAAACACCAGAACAGGAAGTCCAGTAGAACCACCAGAAACAGGAAGTCCAGTAGAAACACCAGAAACAGGAAGTCCAGTAGAAGCACCAGAAACAGGAAGTCCAGTAGAAACACCAGAAACAGGAAGTCCAGTAGAAGCACCAGAAACAGGAAGTCCAGTAGATACATTGACATTTAGAAACGTCTGAGTCTTTAAAGACCTTAAACTGGTCTCAGATCAGTTCCAGCAACATCTTTAACTCTTATACGGGCTCAGATCATATTCATCCAAGTCCTGATGTTAGTCCTGATGTTAGTCCTGATGTTAGTCCTGATGTTAGTCCTGATGTTAGTCCTGATATTAGTCCTGATATTAGTCCTGATATTAGTCCTGATGTTAGTCCTGATATTAGTCCTGATGTTAGTCCTGATGTTAGTCCTGATATTAGTCCTGATGTTAGTCCTGATATTAGTCTTGACGTTAGTCCTGATGTTAGTAATGATGTTAGCCCTGACATCAGTCCTGACTGGTGGTTTAGGTCTTATTTATTGTCTTTTAGTCCTAATATCAATCCTGACATTAGTCCTGACTTCAGGTTTTCAGGGTCGGTCCTGGAGACGAATCTGTCGACAAGGTGAAACTAAACTGTGCTGCAGGACAATCGAAGCCTCCAACCTTTTTAAAGCTGCAATCAATATAAAGCCGGAGACAGAACGGCTGGAATCAGGTTTCAGGAAAACAGCTGACGGATCCTCTGAGCTCCAGCAGGACCAGGACGACTAAAGGTCCTGCTTCTGTTTGGACCATTTAGAATCAAATAAATAGAATAAAAGAACGTTCAACGAGGAGTTCAAAGTCTTTTATACACATTTAAAAGATTTCATCTGGTTTAAAGTCAGTTTAAAGTCTCTTAATAAAGCTGCAATCACTGAGAACTCAGCAGGTTAAAGTTCCTGCATCTCCATGGAAACACAAAACTGAAACTCCATTTAATCTGGTCATTTTTAAAGAACAAACAAGTCCACAGTGAAGAAAAATGAGCTTATAGTGAAATAAAATGAGTTTATAGCAGAGTAAAATGAGTCTATAGTGAAATAAAATGAGTTTATACTGAAAAAAATAGTTTTTAGTGAAATAAAATGAGTTTATAGTGGAGTAAAATGAGTCTATAGTGTAATAAAATGAGTCTATAGTGGAGTAAAATGAGTTTATAGTGGAGTAAAATGAGTTTATAGTGGAATAAAATGAGTTTATAGTGGAATAAAATGAGTTTATAGTGGAATAAAATTAGTTTATAGTGGAATAAAATGAGTCTATAGTGGAATAAAATGAGTTTATAGTGGAATAAAATGAGTCTATAGTGGAGTAAAATGAGTCTATAGTGGAATAAAATGAATCCACAGCATCTAAAGTATGTGAAGTCCTGTTTTATTTTTTATTTCCAGTGTTGGTAACAGCTATGGAAACACTGATTCTAGTTTTTTTTATTTTATTTCTTAGATTAAGTAAAGACAGAAATTAAACTTTTTTTCCGATTTCAGTTCTTCTGGTCGTATTAATCCGGCTTGTTTGTGCCGCTGGTCCTGAAGGAGGCTGAGGAGTCAGACCGTTGTCATGGCAATGGAGGACCCAGCTCTGCCAGCATAACCATGGCGATGACAGAAACTCTCCTGGAGAACGCCGAGACCCTCAAACTCCCACATCCACAACTTCCATCACTTTATTAGACTTTCAAAGCACGACACTTCCTGTCTGGGCCTTCAAAATAAAAGACCAAAACCCACAACGTGACAGTAAAACTGGCATTTCCTCACTGGGCCTTCAAAATAAAAGACTAAACCCACAACAGGAAAGTAAACCTGGCGCTTCCTGTCTGGGCCTTCAAAATAAAAGACTAAACCCACAACAGGAGGGTAAACCTGGTTCAGCCATTAGGAGGAAAAGTTCTGACGTTACACAAAGAATTCATAAAAGAAAGTTTCCATGAATTGTTTAACGGTGGATAAAGAGTCACCAGAAGATGGTGATAGAGAGATCATGGCTTCATGGTGTCACCAGAAGGTGGCGATTTTCTACGTTCCAATGTTCCTTAAACACATTATGTGTAACGTTTGGTTCCATTGAGAAAGTTTACCCAGACTAAGCTTAAAATATGAATAAATTCACTTCATTCTAAATTTACACCAATTATCAGAGTCAGAAACTGATAAAAATAGAAAAAAGGTCAGAATTTTTACTTTCCAACGCTCTTTGAACACATCATGTGTGATGAGTGGTTCCACTGGGGAAAAAAAAACACCAAATTTATGCTGAAAGAAAAAACTCAAAAACTCACTTTATTCTACATGCCTTACTGTAAAATTTTCAACTGTTTGCACCACATTCTGTAAAAAAAAAAATAAGTTAAAAATCATGATATTTAATTAAAATCACTTTATCCTACAATTTCAAAAATACCAAATTTACATCAATTATCAGTGCCATAAACTGTAAAGAATGGTAAATGTAAAAATGGTGAAAATGGTTTCATTGAGAAAATTAATCAAATCTACACTTAAAATTGTCATAGAATTCATTTATTCCACATACTATAATAAAAAAAAATCAAAATGACACCATTACTGATAGCCAGAAACTGTGAAAACAGAAAAAATGTCAGATTTTCACCTTTCCAACAGTCACATCATGTGTGATAAATGGGTTCATTGAGAGAATTTACCAGATCTAGGCTTTAAATAATATTAAATTAATTTTATTATAAATGCCCCTGTTTTTAAAAATCACCAAAATTACACTCTTTACCAGAGTCATGAACTGAAAAAACACACACAAAAAAAGTTGGATTTTCAACTTTCTGATCGTCCTTGAACACATCATGTGTGATGAGTGGTTCCACTGGGAAAATTAAGCAAATCTACACTTTAAATTTCCATTAAAATCATTTTATTCTACATGTTACAATTAAAAAAAAATCACTAAAATTACATCAATCATCAGAGGCAGAAACTGTAAAAACAAAAAAATGTTGGATTTTCACCTTTCCAACAGTCTCTAAATACATCATGTGTGATGAGTGGTTCCAATGAGAAAATTAACCAAATTTAATCTTAAAAATGCATCAAAATCACTTTATTCATCATGTCTTATTTAAATTTTTCAACAATTTGCACCAAATTCTATAAAAATCTAAGTTAAAAATCATGATTTTTAGTGGATCTTATGTTATTCTACATGAACCAATTTTTAAAAATGCCAAAGTTAAACCAATTATCAGAGTCAGAAACTGTTAAAAACGGAAAAATGTCAGATTTTCACCTTTCCAACGGTCTTTGAACACATCGTGTGTGATGAACGGATCCATTAAGAAAATTAACCAGACCTGGGTTTAAATTGGTCTGTATGTTTTATTTATCTGTTAAAGCTCCTCTGACATAAGCTGAAGCTCAGAGTTTCTTCTCACGTATAAAACTTGTTTCCTGATCGTTTCTGACCCACATTTAATCATCTTAAAGCTTCATTAACGTCTCAGAGGAGGAAACGTCTAATTGGTGGAAGATCGTCGTCATTTTTTTCTCAATGCTGAAATCTCAGCAGGTCCCTCAGGAAGCTATTTATGAGAAAAACATCCCATAATAACCAGATGATGAACGTTTAAACTCTCCAACGGTTCAACAGAAATCAGCAGAAAAAATTATTGAAAGTTTTCCTTTAACAAAACCCAAAGTTTTAAAGCAGAAAATCTGAATTTTGCTGAAGTGTTTTTATCACTTTCACCATCAGCTTTTATTAGTTTGGTCAAATTATTTCATTTCTGTGAGCAAAGATTCTTAAATTATTTCACAAAATTAAGAATCACTGACAGTCAGAGGAATCATTCTGGAAAAGCACGAAATATTTAGTGTTGGAAAGATGAAAATTCACTTTTTTTCTATTTTTACAGCTTTTGGTTCTGAAAAATGGTGGATTTTTGAAGATTTTTTTTTTAAAAAGATGACATCTCTAAACCAGTCAGTCGAGGCTTTTCAGCTTTAGAGAGGAGAATAGAATTTTTTAATTTTTACAGAATCTCATTAATGCAAATGGTTTATTTCTGGCAAAATTTTAAATAAAACATGTTGAAGATTTGGTGAATTTTACAGATGAAACTGTATGTTATACATAGTTAACTCCAGCAGCCCTAAAAAGCTGAAAATGTACTAAATATTTCTGTTTCTGCAGTTTCAGGCTCTGAGAAATGGTGGATTTTTGGTGGATTTTGTTTTTTTTTTTAAAAGGCGACGTCTTTTAAACCAGTCAGTCGAGGAGTGCAGATTTATTTAGTTTGTTTTTTACAGAATCTGCTGCAAACTGCTGAAATTTTCCAAAGCTGTAACTGAGGCATGTAGAATAAAATGTTTTTAAAGATGATTTAATTGAATGTTTGGTTAATTTTTTCCAGTGAAACCACACCTCACACCTGATGCGTTCAGGGAACGTCAGAAAGTTGAAAATCCACCTTTTTTCCTGTTTTTACAGCGTCTTGCTCTGAGGAATGGGAGATTTTTGGTGATTTCTAAAAAAAGATGACATCTTTTAAACCAGTCAGTCGAGGCTTTTCAATTGCATCAAGGAGTGCAGAATTTTTAAAATTTTTTTACAGAATTCAATGCAAATGGTTTATTCCTAGCAAAATTATAAATTTAAGATGTTGAAGATCTAGTGAATTTTACAGATGAAACTGTACGTCACACGTAATCAACTCCAGAAAGCTGAAAATGTACAAAATATTTCTGTTTCTACAGGTTCATGCTCTGATAAATGGTGGAGTTTGGGATTTTTTTTATAGAGATAACATGACTTTTAAACCTGTTTATTAATATTTTCCAGCTGCACCGAGATGAGCAGATTTTTTCTTACTCTAATGACTAAACAAATTATTTTTGGTGATTTTTGTTTTTAATGAGACGTGTAGAATAATGTTTTTATTAAATATTGTGATTTTTAGCTAAGATTTAGTTGGTTTTCTACTCACAGGATGAGCTCCAACAGTGGGTTTTGGTGTTCTGGTCATTTTTTTAAGCATTCAGAGGTTGAATATGAACCTTAACGGACTTTCCAGCAGCTGAAGCCGAGAACGTTTCCTTCAGTCGTCTGATAATCAGCTTTAAATCCAGTTTTACTGTCAAACACGAGCAGAGAGATGTTTGCTCCTTAACTCGCTGCTCTGAGATGTGATTAAAAGGCCGAGGAGCTCCCAGAGGAACCCTGAAGGAACCAGAAGAACCTGAGAACCTGAGGAGAAAAGGTCGACTGTCAGCTTTCTTCTTTATTAACAGAGTCATGAGGGACAGAAGTCCTCAGAGAGAATCTACTGAGGAAAGAAAACAGGAAGTGTGGATTCATCCATCACAGCTCAGTTTATGGAGGAAATCATCATGGAGCTCCGAGTTCATTAAACATTCAAGTAAGAAAGTTTAAAAACCTTCTCTGCTGCTAAAAATCACTTTATGCTGAACAAACAAGACGTCCGACGAACAGAACCGTCACTTAGAACCAATGAAAGAAAGAATTAAAGATCTGTAGGGAAGAAACAGAAAATATAAAGAGAGAAACAGAAAACAGAAAGAGAGAAACAGAAAATATAAAGAGAGAAACAGAAAACAGAAAGAGAGAAACAGAAAATATAAAGAGAGAAACAGAAAATATAGAGAAACAGAAAACATAAAGAGAGAAACAGAAAATATAAAGAGAGAAACAGAAAACATAAAGAGAGAAAGAAAATATAAAGAAAGAAACAGAAAGAGAGAAACAGAAAACATAAAGAGAGAAACAGAAAACAGAAAGAGAGAAACAGAAAATATAAAGAGAGAAACAGAAAATATAAAGAAAGAAACAGAAAATACAGAGAAACAGAAAATATAAAGAGAGAAACAGAAAATATAAAGAGAGAAACAGAAAATATAAAGAGAGAAACAGAAAATATAAAGAGAGAAACAGAAAATATAAAGAAAGAAACAGAAAATACAGAGAAACAGAAAATATAAAGAGAGAAACAGAAAATATAAAGAGAGAAACAGAAAATATAAAGAAAGAAACAGAAAATACAGAGAAACAGAAAATATAAAGAGAGAAACAGAAAATATAAAGAGAGAAACAGAAAATATAGAGAAACAGAAAATATAAAGAGAGAAACAGAAAATATAAAGAAACAGAAAATATAAAGAGAGAAACAGAAAACATAAAGAGAGAAACAGAAAATATAAAGAGAGAAACAGAAAATATAAAGAGAGAAACAGAAAATATAAAGAGAGAAAGAAAATATAAAGAAAGAAACTGAAAATATAGAGAAACTGAAAATATAAAGAGAGAAACAGAAAATATAAAGAAACAGAAAATATAAAGAGAGAAACAGAAAACAGAAAGAGAGAAACAGAAAATATAAAGAGAAACAGAAAACAGAAAGAGAGAAACAGAAAATATAAAGAGAAACAGAAAATATAAAGAGAGAAAGAAAATATAAAGAAAGAAACAGAAAATATAGAGAAACTGAAAATATAAAGAAAGAAACAGGAAATATAAAGAAAGAAACTGAAAATATAAAGAGAGAAACAGCAGATAAATGAGAAGAAAAAGAAAACAACGATATTCAAACATCTGTGACCCAGTTTCTGCTCTGAGGTTCTTCTGGACGTCTCAGTTCTACTTTCTGCTGCTTTCAGTTGATTTCTGACATCAACAAACTCAACAAATCATCTGGTTCTTCATCTGCAGGAACTTTATTAATGAAGCAAAGTTGTACCTTCATACTGAGAATATCTTCAGGCCCTTAAAGTATCAAACTTCTGCATTTTTTTTGTCATTTTCCATCAAATCTAAGCTTCATAACTTGGTAAGTTGAAAACTGAAAACAGAATGATGTAAAATCACCAAACTGTGACAAAAAAAAGCTGTAAAATAACCAAAATGTTACACAGAACAGCTCCAAAATGATATAAAAAGACTAAAATCTGATGCAAAACCACCACAAAAAGATGTAGAACAAATATAACTAAAAGCAGAGGACCACAGAAAGTTGTCAAACACGTTCTGCCTTCATACTATGAATATCTTCTGGCCCTTGATGTAGCAAACTTTAGCATTTTTCCACTCGTTTTCCATCATTTCTGAAGCTCATAACTTCATAAAATAAAAACTACAATTACTCGTGTGATGTGATGCAAAACAATCACGAAATAATATAAAATGACCAGACTGTGCTGTAAAAAGACGTAAAACAACCTAAATGTTGCACAGAACAACCTCAAAATGATGCAAAAGGACTCAAATCTGATGCAAAACCACCATGTAAAGTCAAAAACTGTCCAAAATGTGACACAAAATGACTTAAAATATCCAAAATGTTGCACAGAACAACCCCAAAATGGTGTAAAAAGTCTAAACTCTGATGAAAACTTAAGGTCAAAAAACGTCCAAAATGTGACACAAAATGTAAAACCACCACAAAACGATGTAGAACGAATATAACTCAAAGCAAAGAACCACAGGAAGTTGTCAGAGAAGTTCTACCTTCATACTGTGAATATTTTCAGGCCCTTGACGTAAATATAAACTTTTGCATTTTTCCATTCATTTTCCATCATTTCTAAACCTCATAACTTCATGTCGAAGATGATCTTTGTGTCAAATGTAAGAATATAGACGTTAAACTGCTTTCCAAAAACTGCATAATGACCATAAAATGACCTAACTGTGATACAAAAGGGTGGAAAACAACCGAATGGTACACAAAGCAACACCAAAATGATGTAAAAAGACTAACATCTGATGCAAAACCAACAGAAAAAGTCACAGAATGTCCAAAATGACCACAAAATGACATAAGGCTAAAATATGAAGCAAAACTGACACTAAAAGCCACAAAATGCCCAAAATGTGACACAAAACCACCACAAAAAGATAAAAACCTCCAAAATGTGACCCAAAACCAACCCCACGACAACTCAAAAAGATCAAACTGTGACGTAAAAGGACCACTAAGAGATGTAAAACCATCGAACTGCGATGTACAAAGATGTAAATCAACTGAATGTGACACAAAACAACCACAAAATGATACAAAAGACTGAAATATGACGCAAAACCAGTTAGTTCTATGTGTTTCACATCTTTTTGTGGTTGTTTTGCATCAGATTTGAGACTTTTACATCATTTTTGGGTTGTTTCATGCAACATTTTGGCTGTTTTATGCCCTTTATTGTCTCAATTTGGTGGTTTTACATCATCTCGTGGTTGTTTTGTGTCACATTTTGGTCTTTTTACATCTTTTGTGGTCATTTTATGGAACATTTTGGACATTTTATATCTTTTTGTGGTGGATTTGCATCAGATTTTCGCATTTTATGTCATTTTGGGGTTGTTTTACATCATAGTTTGGTCTTTTTACATCATTTTGTGTTTAGTGTTTAACTTATGAAGTTATGAGGCTCAGAAATGATGGAAAACGAGTGAACAAATGTAAAAGTTTGGTATGTCAAGGGCCTGAAAATGTTCACAGTATGAAGGTAAAACTTTTCTTCATTGAACAAAGTTACTGGAGGATGTTTCTACAGATTGATTTTATGAGACTCTACTGTATGAAAAAGGATCTATTTCTGCTGGAATCTCCACATTTAGGTGTTTAATTCTGTTTAAGTTTGTCTCATTAATGATCCTGGTTTATATCTGCTGGTTTCAGGTTGAATAATTTGTGTTTTGTGTGTTTTATTTGTGTTTAAGTTTGTCTCATGCTTTATATTTGCAGCTCTCAGGTTGAATAATTCATATTTCTGTGTGTTTTTGTTGCGCTCTGCTCCATTAAACCGACGTTAAATCCTCCAACAGTCGCTGCAGGTGTTTGATAAAGACCGAGTCCATCCAACCGTCCGTCCGTCTCCTGTCCATCTATCCGTCCGTCATTCTGTGTTGTCTGCAGTGTGCAACCGAGCGCTGAGACGTGCAGCCCTGAGGGACGCCAAGCTGCATTCAGGAGCCTCTATGGGAGCCACAAAGCTGCATTCATGGCTCTGAATAGCTGTTTTCTGGAACCAGGCAGCAGCCGGGCCTCCATTGGTCGCCGCTCTGAGTTACCACTCGTCCTGCCTTGGTATGCACGGCTCATCCAGCAACAACAGCGACAGGGAAACGCTGCTCAGACCTGATGTTTACAGAGTTCAACTGGTTCTAGCTTCCTGTCGTCTGCTGTCCACCTGCTCAGGATTCACAAGAATCTCATCAAAATCACCCAAACTGTCCGATGGGACGGAAACCCATCCTAAATGACTCAAAAACTGTCACAAATGACTCAAACACTGTCCTAAATGACTCAAATACTGTCGTAAATGACTCAAAAACTGTCGTAAATGACTCAAAAACTGTCACAAATGACTCAAACACTGTCCTAAATGACTCAAACACTGTCCTAAATGACTCGAATACTGTCGTAAATGACTCAAAAACTGTCACAAATGACTCAAAAACTGTCATAAATGACTCAAACAGTGTCACAAATGACTCAAAAACTGTCGTAAATGACTCAAAAACTGTCGTAAATGACTCAAAAACTGTCACAAATGACTCAAAAACTGTCACAAATGACTTAAACACTGTCACAAATGACTCAAAAACTGTCGTAAATGACTCAAAAACTGTCGTAAATGACTCAAAAACTGTCACAAATGACTCAAAAACTGTCCTAAATGACTCAAAAACTGTCATAAATGACCAGACTTTTGTTGCAAATCATTCAAAATTCATCCAGTGTCACATAAACTGAAACAAAGTGAATCAAAATCTGTCCTTAATGACTCAAAATTTGCCCTAAATTACCCCAAATTTGTCCAAAGTCACATAAATTTCTCCAAAGTGATTCAAAATTTGTCTTAAGTGACTCAAAATTCATCCAGTGTCATAAAAACTGGTCTAAAGTGAATCAAAATCTGTCCTTAATGAACCAAAATTCGTCCAGTGTCACAAGAATTTCTCCAAAATTATTCAAAATTTGTCCAATGTTGCACAAATTTCTACAGAGTGACTCAAAATTTGTTAAATGTGACTAGAAAAATGTCGGAAAAGACTCCAAATTTGTCCTGATTTACTCCAAATTTTGTCTTAAATCACTAAAACTATGTCCAGTGTCACAAAAGTTGGACCAAAGTGAATCAGAATACGTCTTTAATGATTCAGGGGAAATGAGGGAAACCTCAATGTCCTTTCGAGAATAATTAAAGGTTTGAAATTAAATGAATTCAAAATTTATCCTAAATTACCCAAAATTTGTCCAATGTCTCAACAATATCTCCAAAATTACTCAAAATTCGTCCAATGTCGAACAAATTTCTACTGAGTGACTCAAACCTTGTTAAATGTGATTAGAAAAATGTCAGAAAAGACTCAAATTTTGTCTTAAATGATTCAAAATTAATCCAGTTGCACAAAAACTGGATCAAAGTGAATCAAAATCTGTCTTTAATTACCCAAAATTTCTCCAGAAACACTCAGATTTTGAACAAAACGATGCAAAGTTTGTCATAAATGACTCATATTCTGTCTATTTTGTAGAAATATATCTTAAGAAACTCAAAAATTGTCCTAAATCACCCAACATGTAAATGGTCTGTATTTATATAGCGCTTTTACTATACCTGTAACGAGACCCAACATGTGTCCAAAGTGACTCAGATGTTGTTCAATGTGATCAGAAAAATGTCAGAAAAGATTCAAAAATTGTCCTAAATTTGTGTCTTAAATCACTCAAAATTCATCCAGTGTCACAAAAACTGGTCCAAAGAGAACCAGAATCTGTCCTTAATCACCCAAAATGTGTCCAACATTAGAAACCAGGTCCAAAAAGACTCTCAGAACCGTACGGCGTCTAAAGGAACCGTAGCTGTTAAGAACCTCTGAAGCATTAAACTGAATACAAACAGCTCCATGTCCAACACTGATGAAGATTCTGGTTCCATCTATAAACCTTCAGGTTCTGTTTCAGGTTCAGGTTAATGTTCAGGTTCATGTTCAGGTTCAGGTTCATGTTCAGGTTCAGGTTGATGTTCAGTTTCAGGTTCAGGTTCTGGTTCATGTTCAGGTTCTGGTTCAGGTTCTGCTGTTAAACGGCTGCAGGTTAAAACCCTCATTTATATTCAGCTCATGCCTGTTCTTCATTAACGGAGTCGAGGTTCATCGACTTCCTGTCAGCTGCTGATGGATCTAAAGGGTCCATCTGCTCCGGTTCTGATGGATCTAAAGGGTCCATCTGCTCCGGTTCTGATGGATCTAAAGGGTCCATCTGCTCCGGCTCTGATGGATCTAAAGGGTCCATCTGCTCCGGTTCTGGTCTTCTGGACTCAGATCCGGGTCTGGTTCCTGTCCAGTCCGAGAGACGTTCTGTAAAACTCTGAGTTCAGTCCAGTCCAGTCCAGTTTAGTCCAGTTCAGGGAACCTTAACAACATTCAACTTTAAATTTTTAAATTTCTGAGAAATCTTCATGGTCAGAAAAACACGTGAAAAATTATTCAAACTGATTCTAAATGATCCAAAATGAGTTCAACGTCACGAAACGACGCAAAAACTAACGACTCCGTTCATCTTTCATTAATTAATAGATCTCCAACGGCACAAGAGGTGGACAAATGATTTAAAGGGTTTTAAATATGTCCAGAGTGACTTAAATATGTCCAAAATAAATGAAATATCTAGAATAGAATAGAATAGAATGGCTTTATTGTCATCATTGTCATCTCCTCAATGACTTCATATTTGTCACAAAAACATGTCCAAAATGACTGAAATATGTCCAAAGCCACTTAAAATATGTCCATTGTGACTTAAATATGTCCATAGGGACTCAAATATGTCACCAAACCTAAAAACATCTGAGATCAGAAAACAAGAACATCCTGAGAACCTCCAGACCTGCTGTCAGACCAGAACCAGGAGGTCCAACCAGCCGGTTTCTCCCAAACATCTCAGAGGAACATAAAGACTCCAACCAGCAGCAGAAAACCGGATCTACTCACCGACTCCGATCTTCTCGTCCTCCGTCGGCGTCCACATCGTCAAACAAATCCACAAAAAGTGTAAAAATCACCCGCGGAGACGCTTCATGGACAAAATCCACGGAGGAACCGGAAAAGTTTCACCCAGCTGGAACCACAAGGACTAAACCCGGTCAGTGTCCGTTAAACCTCCGCTCCGGTTTGGTTTGACGCATGGCGCATCGGCGACGCGAGCTGCGTTCAGCGGCGTCACGGAGGTTCGATCCGGACCAGGAACCGACCAGAACACCGGAACACCACCGGAACACTGGGAGTCTAAGGTTCTGCTGCAGGTCCGGTCCAGAGGAGGTCCAGAGGAGGGAGGACGGAAATCAGCCAGAAGGAAAATAAAAAACACAAATTTAGTCCGTCTGAGCAGCTCCGGGTCACCTGCTGGTCCTGGTCCTGGTCCTGGTCCTGGTCCTGGTCCTGGTTCCTGTCCTGGTCCTGTCCTGGTCCTGGTTCCTGTCCTGCTCCTGGTCATCCGGCTGCGACACCGAACTTGTCGCCTCAGAATGAATCAGGCGGTTCTCGGTGCGTCAGAACCGAGCAGCATCAGAGGAACCGGATCAGAGCCGCTGCTCGGCGGGACGAACCGGTCCGGTACCGACGTCCAGCAGCGGAGACACAGACGGACCGGAAACTGCGGAGGAAAGCGGAGTTTGGAGGAAAAGAAGCAGCTGAAGTGAAAAATCATCAGCTGCAGATCATCAACAGCTGATGGATGGAAATGACGCGGTGCTGCCGCCCTGTGGCGGGAAAGGAGCAGCGCAGCGACAGGACACTGGAGGGAGAAATACCACTGTCACCGGAAAAATACTACCATTGGAAAAACTGTTTTAAAAACACTGGAAAAACACTGGAAAAAACACTGGGAAAAAACCTGGAAAAAACACTGGAAAAAATACTGGAAAAAACACTGGGGGGAAAAAAAAAACTGGAAAAAACACTGGAAAAAATACTGGGAAAAAACACTGGGAAAAAACACTGGGAAAAAAACACTGGGAAAAAGCACTGGGAAAAACACTGAAAAGGAAAAAAAAACACTGGAAAGACACTGGAAAAAACACTGGGGAAAAAACACTGGAAAAAACACTGGAAAAAAAACCTGGAAAAAACTGGAAAAAAAAAACTGGAAAAAATACTGGAAAAAAACTGGGAAAAACACTGGGAAAAACACACTGGAAAAAACACTGGAAAAAACACTGGAAAAACACGGAAAAAACCACTGAAAAAATACTGGGAAAAAACACTGGAAAAAACATTGGAAAAAACATTGGAAAAAATTCTGGAAAAAAATACTATCACCAGAGGCAGAAGCAGCACTGTCACTGAAGAAAACAATAACACTGGGGAAAAAAATAGTACCACAGGAAAGAGAAAGAACACTGTCCCTGGAAAAAACAAATTGTAAAAAAATCTAATAAAATAAAGACACTAGCACTGGAAAAAATGTGAAAAAAATTAACTGGGAAAAAACTGCAAAAAACACCAACACTGTAAAAAACTGCAAAAAACACTAACACTATAAAAAAAACTTTTAAAAAAACCATTAACGGAAAAAAACTGCACAAAACACTTACACTGTAAAAAAACACTGTGAAACACTAGCACTGGAAAAAACTGTAAAAAAACATTTAAACTTTAAAAAAATTGAAAAATAAAACACTACCACTAAAAAAACAACATAAAAAACACTAGCATTGAAAAAAACTGTAAAAAAAAAAAAAAAAAAAACTGTAATATTGGAATGAACTGTGAAAAGTAAACTAACAGTGGGAAAAATGCAAAAAAAAGATCAACTTTGGAAAAAAAATTTAAAAATCACTAACACCGGAAAAAACTGTAAAACACTGGCTCACACTACAAAAAAATAGCACTGCAAAAAACACTAGCCCACTAACCCACACTGTAAAAAAACTAATCAACACTGTAATAAACTATTTCACACACTAAAAGGTTGTAGGCAGCAATAATATTTGAAAAATAACCAAAATCTGCTCAAATTGAGTTAATTATTCAAAATTTTCCAGAATGACGCTTAATGCCATGTCCAAAAATTAACTATTATTTAACAATGTAATAATTAATCTAAAAAATACTCCAACATGACAAATACATGTCAACTCAATCTAAAATATGTCCAGAATTACTCCAAATTAATGTCCAAAGGGACTCAAAAATGTCCAAAATGACAAACTAAAACTGCAAAATGACAAAAAAGCTCAAAAGTTCATAACGTGTCAAGAATTATGAAAATATCTACAAACTGACATAAATTTTAATAAAATTACTGCACATTTGAACTTTAAAAATGCCTAAAATTATATGAAAAAAATGTTCAGGACTACTTAAATTGTTCAGAATGATTCAGGAAATGTTCAGAGATGTTTTGCCTCCTAACATGTCAAGTTCTGAGAGTTTAAAAATGATCCAAAATGACTGAATAGTCGCCCAGAAAAAACAAAAAAACAAACAAAAACATGTTAAAAATCACTCAGTAAATATTCCTAAATGACATAAAGATGTTAAGTCACTTAAAATATGTCCAAAATGACAAAAAAAATTCCAAATGCCCAAAATTATCAAAATGATTCTAAAATATATCCAATATGACAAATATTTGTCCAAAATGACCTACAATCAGCCCAGAGTGACTCAAAAATGTTTAAAATGACAGAAACTCCAAAATGGCTGAAAATTTCTCTAAAATGACCAAAAAGGGTGAAAAATACATAAAATTTCTCCAAAATCATGGAAATATATAGAACATGTGAAGCTTGTACAGAATTATTCAAAATTTAACAAAAACGATGTTAAAAATGCCTAGAATGAGTCCAAAAATGTGGAAAAAAATGTTAACATTTACTTGAAACTTGGTCAGAATTATTCAGAAAAATGTCCAGATGTGTTTCTCCTCCTAAATGTCATGGTTCTATCTGCTGGACTGATGAAGTTCTGGAAAAGTCCATTAAAAAGTGATAAATCTGGACCCACCTCGATGGACTTGAAGGACCTGGAATGTTCTAAGTGACACTAAAAGACTGGTAGCAGGAAAGGAGAACGTCACCCGGAGAAAGTTCTAGAGTAGACCTACCGACAACTGGAGAAAGTTCTAGAGCAGACCTACTGACAACTGGAGAAAGTTCTAGAGACCTACCGACAATTGGAGAAAGTTCTAGAGTAGACCTACCGACAACTGGAGAAAGTTCTAGAGTAGACCTACCGACAATTGGAGAAAGTTCTAGAGCAGACCTACAACTGGAGAAGGTTCTAGAGCAGACCTACAAATGGAGAAAGTTCTAGAGCAGACCTACCGACAATTGGAGAAAGTTCTAGAGCAGACCTACCGACAACTGGAGAAAGTTCTAGAGCAGACCTACCGACAACTGGAGAAAGTTCTAGAGTAGACCTACCGACAATCGGAGAAAGTTCTAGAGTAGACCTACAGCTGGAGAAGGTTCTAGAGCTGACCTACCGACAACTGGAGAAGGTCCTAGAGCAGACCTACAACTGGAGAAGGTTGTAGAGCTGACCTACCGACAACTGTCCAGTTGTCGGTAGGTCAGCTCTAGAACTTTGTCTAGGGCACGTTCTCCTCTATGGACTTGAAGGACCTGAAACTCTGGAGATATTCCCAGTGTTAGGGTAGAACTCTGACCATTGATAAAGTTCCTGCAGAGGATTCTGGTTCCCTCTAGTGAACCTGAGGATGGTTCTGTTTCTGGTCGTCAGGGTAAATGAGGAGTCACACTGCAGTTCCACATCATTCTGCTTTTATATTAACATTCAGCTGAAATGTACATTTAGAAAACAGTGAATATTGTGAATTTGAAATTCTCCCTGAATGTTTCATTTACAAGAAAACAAGATGATTCTATAAAGTCTCATTCAATCAGAAACACTTTCATAAATACTCTCAAACACAAACAAACAAACAAGTCTGTGGATTCATCAGACTCAAGTCTTTGGAAATATTTTTATTTGCATCGTCTCTCTTCACGTCTAAAGAATTCATCTGGAGAGAACCTGCAGGTCTTCACTGATTGCCTGGTTTAAACCCACAAACCAGCTTTTAAAAAGAAAAAGGAAATAAGTCCCAGCAGTGTCAGAAGAACCATCGGCCTCGGAGACGTCGTAGCAACCGAGGATGCTCGTCATCAGAGTCTCCTCCCAGATCTGCAGCCAGAAGATAAAGATGAACGTTAAACACTTCAACAGTCAGTCAGAGTAAAACCATCATTACGGACAGGAAACAGGAAGAAGAAAAAAACAGCATCAGTAAAAACTAAAGCTGTTGTGTTGGTTTGATTGCTCTGGACGATGAAGTGTCATGATGGTTGAACCTGCTGGATCTCCATGGTAACCGATGCTGTGGAGTTAGATCTCCATGGTAACCGATGCTGTGGAGTTAGATCTCCATGGTAACCAATGTTGTGGAGTTAGATCTCTATGGTAACTGATGCTGTGGAGTTAGATCTCCATGGTAACCGATGCTGTGGAGCTAGATCTCAATGGTAACTGATGCTACAGAGCTGCATTTTCACACAAAAAAATTATTTCTGAAAATATCCTTTTGTTTGGAAAGTTGTGTTTGATGCTCAGACAGGTTCTTCAACAAGATCTTCTCGGGGTAATACTGATGGCCTGGATGTTAGGGTCAAGAAATAACTTCTAAACCCTCTACTCAGCAGCTCTGAAGTGCTTGACTATCAGATGGAGGAAACCTGATCCCCTGAAATGGAACATCTGGATGGAGCAGATTACCGACACATTGAGATTCTTAGTGTGTCGGTAATCTGCTCCATGTTCACTGAACGATGGAGTCCTGTTGATCCGACGTCATTTATCGGTACTGTTGTGTCTGGCTTTAATCGATGTTGTTGGTCTACCTAGCCTCTGAAAACAAAGAAGAAAGCAGAAACTTCTATGTAAACTGTACCAATTTCAAGAAATGTCAATAAAGGTTAAGTTAAAAAAGAGAAACTAATTTATCTCTGACCAGGAGAAACAAAAAGAAACAAGATGTTCCCTGAAAGATGGATTTAAAGGAGAGAGGAGCAGCTCTGAAGAAGGAGAAGAAGAAAGAAGAAGAAGAAAAGAATTATGAAAAATGTCCACAATTAAGTCAAAGCTTGATTAGAATGATTCAGAAAATGTCCAGATGTTCAGACGTGTTTTTCCTCCTAAATGGCATGTATCATTCTGCTGGCCTGATGAAGTTCTGACACTCAGAAAAAGTCCAAAATGACAAAAATAAATTCCGAAAATGACTCAATAATTGTTCAAAATAAAGAAAATTACCAATAAAAAGAACAAAAACATGTTAAAAATCACTTAGAAAGTCTTCCTGAATAACAAAAAGATGTTAAAAAAACACCTAAAATGTGTTTAAAATGACAAAACATGAGCCCAAAATGACAAAAAATGCTTGAAATTATCTCCAAAATGACTCCAAAAAAGAGTCCAATATGACAAATATTTTGGCTCAAAAATAGAAGAGAAAATTCCAAAATGGCTGAAAATGAAAAGTAATTTCTGTCTCATCAGGTGAAAATCAGGAAAAGGAAACAAGATGTTCCCTAAAAGGTGGAATCAAAGGAGAGAGGAGCAGCTCTGTTCCTGAAGAAACGAGGATTCAGCTCAAACAGATAAAATCAACAGATAACATGAAGACCACCTGAACCCCGACCCGACCTTCAACCAGCCGATCCACCGGCCGTTTCTCACCTTCTTTTTTTTTTTTGTCTGCATTTGTTCTCATTGTTTAACTCCACAAAAGAGGTGTCAACATTGTATGAGATTGATGCATATTTTAGTCTTGCAGCCAAATATTTTAATATTTTCTCACCTTCTGTGTTTTCAAGGTTCAGAGAATCCGATGCTTCGTCGGTTCCGTCTGAATCCTCCGAGTCTGAATCCTCCAAGTCTGAATCCTCCGAGTCTGAATCCTCCGAGTCGTTGTTGTCGCTACTGTTGCCGTCGTTGCTGCCGAGAACATCTGGATCCTGGAGGAGGAGAGACATGAGAGGAAACATCTGGACACAGAACGCAGCTTATCTATCTGTCTTTATAGTTCACCTGAGCTTTATTTAAACTGCGAGGACACGACGGATGGAGTCTCATTTACAGAGCAGAGAAGTAAAAACATGTCGGAGCAGAAATAAGGAGCTGGAGGACAATAAAATATTAGAAAATAAAGTTCGTAAGAAGCCTCAGGACTCATTTTCTAGGTTCTTCAAGCTGCTTCTGAACTTCAGAACTGCTGGATAAAAGGAAAACGTCTTCAAGAACCTAAAAAAAAGCTCAAAAATACATAAAATAGATCCAACAATATGAAAATAAGAACAAAATGACATGAAGCTTGTTCAATTATTCAAAATGCTTCCTAAATGACAAAAATTTGTCCAGTTGCCCTAAAATATCTCCAAAGGACGCAGAAACATGTCCAGCGTGACAAATATTAGTCCAAAATGACCAAAAAGCTGCCCAGAAAGATTCAAAAATGTCCAGAGGGACTCAAAATTGTCTAAAAGGACAAACAAAAACTCCAAAATGTATCTAAAAACGTCCAATAATATGAAAATATTAACAAAATGACATAAACCTTGTGCAGAATTAGTCACAGTTTTTCATAACTAACAAAAAAATCTGTCTGGAACAACTCAGAAATGTCTAAAATCACTCAAAAAATGTCCACAATTACATGAGATTTGATCAATATCATTTTAAAAATGTCTAAAATGCTCAAACATGTTTCTCCTCCTAAATGTCCTGTGTCTAACTGCTGGACTGATGAAGTTCTGAGGTTCACAAAATGTCCAAAAAGGCAAGAAAGATGTTAAAAATCACTGAAAATCTGTTTAAAATGACAAAAATTACAAGAAAAAAAATCTCAAGACTCAAATCATGTTAAAAATCTCTCAGAAAACAGTCCTAAAATACATCAAGATGTTAAAAATCACCCCAAAGTTGTTTAAAATGAATAAAATGTGTCAAAAATGACAAAAAACATTTGCCCAAATATCCTAAAATATCTGCAAAATACCTCAAAATATGCCCAATGTGATGAATATTTAATGTGTCCACAGGGACTCAAATGGTCTAAAAGGACAAATAAAAACTCCAAAACTGATCTAAAATGGCAGAAAAAAGCTAAAAAAATACAAAAAATTTGTCCAAAATGATGAAAATATGAACAAAATGACATGAAGCTTGTACAAAAATACTCAGAAAAATTTATCCTAAATGACAAAAACAATGTTAAAAAAATACTTAAAATCTGCCTGGAACGACTCAAAAATGTCCGAAATCTGAAAAAATGTGCAGAATTACTGGATGGACGGCAGAAACATGGGAGAATGTCAACCTGAATGAAACCTGATCTAAATGATTTAAATGATCGAAATGATGAATTCTGCCTCCGTCTGTGTTTAAAACGCTTCATCAAACAGGAACTAAACCGGTCAGCTACCTCGTCATTGGTGGGAGAGTTGGCTCCGCCCTCGTTTTCTCCCTCATCTTGATTAGTCAGTTCCTCCAGGAGAAGCTCTGCATCCAAATCATCATCATCGTCTTCATCGTCTGTATCCGAGGAGTCGTCGTCCTGATCTTCATCGTCCTGGAGGAGAAATAATGATATTTATTATTATTATTATTATTATTATTATTATTATTATTATTATTATTATTATTATTATTATTATTATTATTATTAATAATAATAATAATAATAATAATAATAATAATAATAATAATAAAACCAATGATGATAATTCTCATCTGGTCCTCATTAATATTTAATAATAAATAATAATAAAACTAATGATAATAATTCTCATCTGGTCCTCATTAGTGTTAACATTAATAACAATATTAATAATATTTATCACCTGGTCATCGTCGTCTCCTTCTTCTGCCAGTTTCTGTCGACCGACTTCATATAAACGACAGACGGTGTCCAGACTCACCGTGTCCTGGTTCTGGACAGGAAACAGGAAGTTATTAAACCAGAAGAGTCAAACTGGTTCTAGTCCAGACGAGTAAAACCAGCAAAACCACAACATAATAACCTGTAAATAACCACAACTCCTAATGGTTCCTTTGTTTTAGTGCAAAAATGTTCACATTTAAGGAATTATCTTTTTGCTAAACAACATGAACAACCTGAAATTTATGAAGAAAAATAAGTTCAAGTTTATCATTTCCACATTACAACTTCCAGATCACAGTGTCGACAAAGGAACACAACATTTAGTCACCTGGAACTGAACCACAGAGGATTTACTGGAGGATCAAAACCACAAAAGCCAGAAAAAAAAGACAAAAAACAACAAAAACAAGACAAAATATTACAAAAATGAGAAACAAAACGACAAAAAAAATTGGACATAAAAGTTACAAAGCAGACAAATAAAGCAAAACACAAAACAAAACAAAAACAAGAAACTAATCAACAAAAAACAAGACAAAAGTCGCCAAAAAAAGACAAACAACAAAAACGACAAAAAATGACAGAAGGGAGAAACTAAATTACAAAAAATAGACAAACAACACAAACGAGAAAAAAACACACAGAACAACGAATAAAGCAAAAGTATGACAAAAAACACAACCAAGGTAAAAAGGAAACACAGAATGACGAAAATGAGAAACAAAAGGACAAAAAATTAGGCAAAAGTCTGACAAAAACAACAAAACAAGGCTAAGCAAAAATGAGACACAAATGACAAAAAAAATAAGACAAACGACACGAAACAAAAAAGAGAAAAAATTTGACAAAAAAGTTACAAAGCGACAAAAAATGGAAAAAAACACAAGCAAGACAACAGAAAACACAAAACGATAAAAAATGAGACAAAAGTCGGACAAAAAAAGACCAAAAACAAGACAAAATATTACAAAAATGAGACACAAAATGACAAAAGAACAATGAACAATCTAATATTTTACTTGATGATCAAAACAACTTGTCATGGTCTAGAAATGATTTTAAATTTACAGTTTTACTAATTTACAATCTGCAGTTAATGTCTCCTCTGGAATTTTTAGCCTTTGAGGGCCGGATTGGACCCTCTGGAGGACCGCTTTTGGCCCGCGGGCCTCATGTTGGACACCCCTGAGTTAGAACGATTCGAACATGTTTTTAGAAACACGTCTGTGTGATTCATATGCGAATTTTGAAGACATTGAATTTTTAACTGGTTTTTAGAATTTTGATGAGCTAAATTAAGGCATAAAAAATTCACATACGTAATTTTGATGCAAAAAAATTCAAAGTAAGAAATTCAGCAGCTTTTAAAATTCAGAATCTGATGAGTGATTTGCTTCCATAGATTCAACATAAAACCAACAAACTGTGGACGTGTTTTCATAATTCTGGGCTGATTTTAAGTCATTTTTAACATGTTTTAGTCATAATTCTGTACAAGCTTCATGCCATTTTGTTCATATTTTAGTCATATTTTACGTATTTTTGAGCTTTTTTCTGCCATTTTAGATCAATTTTGGAGTTTTTATTTGTCCTTTTAGGCCATTTGAGTCCCTTTGGACACATATTGAGTCATTCTGGGCAGATTTTAGATCATTTTAGGGTATTTGGGCAACTTTTTCTAAAAAAAATTTTGGACATGTATTTACAATTTTAGACCAGTCTGATGTCATTGTGGACACATTTTTGTCTTTTTAAACTAAGTTTTGAGGTGATTTTTAACATATTTTTGCCATTTAGGACTATTCTCGGAGTGATTTTTTTTTTTTTTTTTTTTTAAACATATTTTGAGTGTTTAGATTTTTCACTTGTAATTTTTGATATTGTGGACAATTTTCAAGTCATTTTAGTCTTTTTTATGTCATTTTAGACATTTCTGTGTCATCCTGGGCAGATATTAGGACATTTTGGACATATTTTTGAGTAATTTTGGAAATAATTTCAGGAATTTGGACATTTTTTTTGACATATTGGACATACATTCATAATTTTAGACCAGTCTGATGTCATTTTGGACACATTTTGTCTTTTTAAACTAAGTTTTGAGGTGATTTTTAACATCTTGATGCCATTTAGGACTATTCTCTGGTTGATTTTTTTGAACATATTTTGAGTCTAGACTTTTCACTTGTAATTTTGATATTTTGGATGATTTTCAAGTCATTTCAGCCTTTTTTATGTCATTTTAGACATTTCTGTGTCATTCTGGGCAGATTTTAGGATATTTTGGACATATTTTTTGAGTCATTTTAGAGATCAATTCAGGAATTTGAACATATTTTCATAAATCTAGACAAATCTGATGTCATTTAGGACTATTTTCTGAGTGATTTCTAACATGGTTTGAGTCTTTAGATTTTTTTCATGTAATATCTGTTATTTTGGACATTTTTTGTCATTTTGGACATTTTTTAAATTCTCAGAACTTCATCAGTTCAGCAGATAGACACATGACATTTAGGAGGAAAAACACATCTGAGTTCTGATAAAAACTGACTCCAGATCAGTTTTACATCCATCCAGGTGTCACAGTCTGAACACTGAATCTGGTTTCTGTTCATTTTCTCTATAAGCAGCTGAGATCACCCAAAATAATCTGCTGATTCTAAGCGGGTCAGTTCACGTTTCTCATGTCTGAATAAAAACCAATCAGTTGGATTCATCTGAAGTACCTCGATGACGGCCAGATAGCAGTCCTTGCTGTCGGTGCACAGGTCAAAGATGTTCCTCTTCACGTCCACTGTGGCTAAAAGACAAGAAGAAACAAACACATCTGTTAAAAATTGAAATTAATCTTTACTCTGGTAGTGAAATACACTTTTTATTAGTCTGATAAACAGATATAATAACATGAAAAGACCCAAACCAAACATGTCACAACTAAGAGTCAACACCAAACATTGATTTTACCGCCTACAATTAAATAATAATAATAATAATAATAATAATAATAACGTAAATCAGAAGGACACTTAGTGAGAACGTTGCAGTTTTAAAGGTCTGACGTCGTGTATCTAATCAGCAAATCAATAAAAGTCTCACACGTCAACTTTTCAGCTGAAAACGCCACAAATACGGTTGATTTCTCCTGGTTTTATTCTAAATCCGGCTGTTTCAGTGTCTGTAGCTTTAAATGTAAATGAGCTGCTGCTGGACCTGCCCCCTTCAGGAAGAAGACTCTCTCTGTCCATGACTGACAGATGATTTAGACTTTCAATCTTCTAAGAGATCATTTTACATGGAAATATCTCAACACAAGCACTATAAACTATTTTTAAAATGGATTTTCAGTATTTTTGGACCTTTAAAAATCTTTGGATCTCCTCTCAGATGATTGTTGGACCTTTAAAGATCTTTGGATCTCCTCTCAGCTGATTTTTGGACCTTTAAAGACCTTTAGATCTCCTCTTAGCTGATTTTTGGACCTTTAAAGACCTTTAGATCTCCTCTTAGATGATTTTTGGACCTTTAAAGACCTTTAGATCTCCTCTCAGATGGGCGCTGCATTGGATAAAAGCTTCTGATAAATGAAACTGGAAAGAAACCGACCAACACCAAAACGCTCCACCATCCATAAAGTTTCATGAACCGTCCATACCATCAGAGGAGGAAATATGTGGCTAATCAAACAGTAAGTGGAGCCTACTGATGGGCTTGTAGTCTGTAGCATCGAACGTCCTGAAGGAGGAGCCAAAGGGACTCTTCATCTGCTGGTCCATGGCATCATCCTCATCGTCAGCCTGCAGCATGGCTGGACAGGAAGGGAAGTAACAGAGAGAGGATTAGGCTCGTTTTCTCAAAGACTTCAATACAAACTGCAGCCAGAGGAGTCGCCCCCTGGTGGTTGCTGTAGAGAATGCAGGTTTCCCACACGTCTACGGTTAATAACAGCAGCTTCCATACCTCCGTACATGATGGTGGCATTGCTGTTGAAGACCAGCCTGCACTGGTCCAGAGCTGGAACTGTGTGGAGGAGATGGAAGGTCCTCAGGTCCCACTAATACCTGCCGTTAAGGCTGAAAACTGCAGTACACACTACAGCAGTACACACAAATTCTTGTCCAACTTTGTTAAAAGAAAGCAGTAAGCTCATTTCCCAAAAGCCTGAACTTTCCTTTGGAGGTCAGGCTTGTAGAATTTAAGGGAACTACTGGCAGAAATGGAACATGATCTTCATAAATGTGTTTTTATTAGTGTTTGATCACCTTAAAATAAGAATCATTGTGTTTTTGTTGCCTCAAACTTGACTGCACCTACGGGTTTCTGAAATCCAGTTTGATGGAATAAATGGGAGAAAAAAGGAAGAGGTTTATTCCTGCATCCTCCATCTGGTGAGCTAAACTTTCTACTTCCACATAAAAAACTATTTTTTACAGCTGTTTAGAAAAGTAAAAACCCCAAATCTTCAACCTAACTCTCAGTCTATTGTAGTTTCTGCCCTGTAGCGTGTTCATAGTGTTTTAAAAAGTCAACATGGCTGTAAAAACGAAACTGAAGTGGGTTATTTCTGCCCCATGACTGTGTTCAGACCAGAGGATACGATCTCCGTGTTGATGATGACCTCCAGACCGTTGGGATGGAAGACGCCGCTCAGGTTCATGTTGAACTTGTCGAACTTGTGAATCGCCCTGGACGCCCGGACGTCCCACAGGACGCCGTCGCTCAGCACCAGGTCGTCGGTCGGGCTGAAGGTGGCGCAGTTCCTCTTGTAGTTGTTGGCCAGCGTGGGATCGTTGAGGGTCAGAGTCTGCTGGCCCGTCTGGACGTCATAGATCTGGACGGAAAACATTTAATTTAAACACAAAATACACTGCCTGCTGCTCTTCAGACTATTCCACTGTCAAAGTGTCAGAAACAGAAAGAAAAGTTATAAAAGGTCATTAGAGATACGTTGTTACATCACAAGTTACCTTAAGTTACATTAAGTTACCTCAAGTTACATTAAGTTACGTTAAGATACATGAAGTTCCATTAAGTTACATTACAAGTTATATTAAATTACATTAAGCTAAATTAAGTTACATTAAGTTACATTAAGCTAAATTAAGTTAAATTAAGCTAAATTAAGTTACATTAAGCTGCATTAAGTTACATAGAGCTACATTAAGTTACATTAAGTTACATTAAGTTTCATTAAGTTACGTTAAGATGCATGAAGTTCCATTAAGTTACATTACAAGTTATATTAAATTACATTAAGCTAAATTAAGTTACATTAAGTTATATTAAGCTAAATTAAGTTACATTAAGTTATATTGAGCTACATTAAGCTACATGAAGTTACATTAAGTTACATTAAGCTAAATTAAGTTACATTAAGCTACATTAAGTTACATTAACTTACATTAAGTAATGTTTCTACTTCTCTAATTTGTCTGGATGTCGCATATTAAACTGAAAACTGTAAAACTGCAAAAGAGAAGTACTGGAATAGAAACGCAGGCAGAAGTATTGTCTTGAGAAGAAAGAATCTGATCAAGAGCTGAAATAAAAAGTGGAATTTAGTGGTGATTTTAAGAACCTACGTGTGTGACTTGTTCTTTGGTTCCAATGACTCGGTCCTGAGAAAGTTTACTGAACTCCACGTAGTGATCGTCCACATATGAGTTCCTGAGAGAGAAGATGAATCAGAGCCAAAGTCCAGGACAAACACAAGACCAATAAAAATAAATGTGAAGAAGGTTTTACTTCATGCTGAAGACGCCGTCGATGCTCCACAGAGCTGAATGAGGAACTCCCCATGAAGCCGAGGTCAGCAGCAGCTTCCCATCCTGAAAAACACACAGACAGGAGTTAATACGCATCATTTACTGTTCTACAGGAAGTAACTCTAATAAACTTTCACTAAAGAGAACAATCAGCATCGTTCAGTTTTCAGAAGAGTCACGAATGACAGCCTGAAACGAACGTGTTACTGTATTATTTCTACAGGTGATAATAATGTGCTACTGATCTACAGGTGATATTAACAGGTGGTCTACAGGTGTGTTTTACCCTGGAGGGCTCCAGGTGTGTGATGGCTGAGGTGTGGCAGGTGTAGTTGGCCTCCTCCTCTCCAGAGAACACGTTGTAGAACTTCAGCCGACCCGACAAGGTTCCCAGCATCAGGAAACGTTCTCGGGTGGAGAAGGCGCAGCAGGTGAAGCTGCTCTCGTCTCCGTCTCCTTCGTGGAACACCGACATCGGACGGAACCTGGACGGAGGGAGGGAGGACTACAGCTTCAGCTGACTCTGACCCTAAATGAGCTACAAACATGGCGTCCGACGGGGGGCTACCTGCTGAAGATCAGGTGTCGGTCCAGACTGCCCCGGTCCACGCCTCCATACTTGGGGTACAGCACTCGGCTGGCCAGGCGGGACGTGAAGTTCTGAGGAGCCTGCCGCCTCTGTTTGGGCTCGGGGCATCGGTGGGGGGTAAACAGGGAGAACGGGGGGCAGGTGGTGACCGGGTTGGGGCAGCGGGCGTGTTGCTCCCTCAGGTACTCGGTGATGATGCCGTCCAGGGTGGGGGGGGAGGGCAGGAGGCGCTCCAGCTGCTTCTTCATGGCTGGAGTCTGATGAACGAGGAGATGAGACGGTTAAGAGCTGATCCTGAGCTCCACATGAAGCACATCTGGACCTGGACAGATGTTTTTAGGCTTTGAATTCAGATTTTTAACCACTCAGGATCCTGATTCCACCCAAACCTGCTCTCAGTGCTGTTCTTCAGGTTTATCTGTTAAAAAAGTGAACTTTAACTGGATTTAGAAGACAAACACTAAAGTTTCAGACAAACACACACAGTTAACTATTACGTTCATCACTAATTATTTTGATAATCTGCAGTTTCTTAAATGTGATTTATAGTTCCTGGTTTCGTTTCTCCTCTGTGACAGTGAAGTTGGAGAACTTACATAACTGTGATTTCTCTGACAGATATTTTCATCATTTCAGTGACTTCCACTAAATAAGTTCCGTGGTGACGTTGATAATGAAAAGAAGACAAGCTGGACTTTAAATGAGACGTTTCAGATGATTCTGTGAGAGAGAAGAACTCTGTGGAGTGGAGTTTATAAGATTCCAGAATTTAATGTACAAAAAAGCCAGATTTATAACAAATGAGGAAAATGAGGAACCAGAAAAAACTTGTCAGACAAACCAAGGTGAAGAAATAATAATAATAATGATGATGATGATGATGATGATGATGATGATGATGATGATGACAACAATAATAGTAATATTGATAATAATAGTAATAATAACAATTCCTTACAATCAATGTTGCACTGCGGTTTGCAGGACTTTAATTTCCGTATTCACTGTATATTTTTATATTTAGCATTTGATATTTTATGATGCGTTTGTAATTTAGTAGATTTTTTTATGTATTTGTGTTGTGGTGTTCACTCTTTCTGCTTGGAACGACATAAGTATTATCCATCCATCCATCCATTCTCTATACACAGTTTAATCCTCATCAGGGTCATGGGGGCTGGAGTCTATCCCAGCTGGCTGAGGGTGAAGGCAGGGCACACCTGGACAGGTAACAGTCTGTCGCAGGGCTACATATACAGACATAGAATAGAATAATCAATCATCAATTAACTTCAGCATTTTTTTGGAAGTAGGAGGAAGCTGGAGAACCTGGAGAAAACCCACGCATGCACAGGGAGAACATGCAAACTCCATGCAGAAAGATCCCGGGAAAGCCGGGACACGAACCGGGGATCTTCTAGCTGCAAGGCGAAAGTGCTAACCACTACACCACTGTGCAGCCCCTCATAAGTATTATATATATTATTATTATTGTTATTATCATTATTACTATTATTATTTTTATTGGTATTATCATTATTATTGTCATTATATTTATTATTTCTATAATAATAATGCTAATAATAATAATAATAATATTAATAAAAATAAAAATATTATTTTTTTTATTATTATCATGATTATAATTTTATATTGTTATAATTATTTCTATTATATTATTAATATTATTTTTATTATTCTTCTTGTCTCTAATGGACTGACCTGTATGAAGGCTCCATGGTCAGCCTTCTGTTTTAGTGCACACGGCTTTTTCCCTGAGTTGCTATTGGCCAGCGGGCGTTCCCGTGAGAACAGAATCCGACCAACCAGAGGCGAGCCCTGAGGAGGAGGAGGAGGAGGAGGGGGGAGGGTCGCTGAAGAGGAGGGGCTGATGAAGGACCAAGATGATGAAGGAGAAGCTGCAACGACCGAAGACACCGGAGACGATCCCACATGGCCGGAGATACGAGCAGCGATGCCTCCTGCCAACCGGCAGGCCCTGGTCAACGCCGAGGAGGAGGAGGGGGGCAGAGTCACGCAGGAGGGGGTGGAGCCTGCAGAGACGGAGGCCAGGGGCAGGTTGGCCTCTCTGACCAGCATGTGGGCGGTGCAGTGCAGCCCTTTGGCCAGCAGGTGGTTCCTGATGAGCAGCAGCAGCTCCCTCTCTGAGAAGGTGATCCTGGACTGGGCCACCACGTTGGCCTTCTGCAGCCGGGCCAGTGACACGTCCGTCCCCATCAGCAGAGGTTTACCGGAGACACACTCCGTCAGCTCAGCAGCGTAGCGGCAAAACCGGACGTGTTCGCTGCGTTTGTCCTGCAGCACCGGCTCCTTCATCAGCTGGAAGATAAAAACACGGAGATGACGAGGAACTGTAACTCTCACTGTGGTATTCATGACTGGGAGCAGCATCACCAATCAATAATCCATTAACTGATTGTACTAATGAGCACAAGGTTCATTTATCCTCTGCTGAAAATCATGTTTTACTCAACCGACATGATTTAAACTCAAAGTGTACCATATGCACTGTGATAGAAGAAATATGTTCTCAAACACATAATCTCTACTTGGAGGTCATTAACTGCAGCATTAGTCTTTGTCATGGTGTCTGAATTTCCCTCGGGATTAATATAAAGTATCCATCCATCCATCATCTATTCATCCATCCATCATCATCATCTATTCATCCATCATCATCATCTATGCATCCATCCATCATCATCCATCCATCCATCATCCATCCATCATCACGAATCCATCCATCCATCCATTATCATCATCCATCCATCATCACGAATCCATCCATCCATCCATTATCATCATCCATCCATCATCACGAATCCATCCATCCATCCATTATCATCATCCATCCATCATCATCATCCATCCATCTATCATCATCCATCCATCCATCCATCCTCATCCATCCATCATTATCATTCATCCATCCATCCATCATCCATCCATCCATCCATCATTATCATTCATCCATCCATCCATCATCCATCCATCCATCCATTGTCATCCATCCATCCATTATCATCCATCCATCCATCCATCCATCCATCCATTATCATGCATCCGTCCATCCATCCATCCATCCATCGCTAAACTCCCACAATGCTCTCTATAGTTCTTCTGGCCGATACTTAATATAAAATGACTCAGATGTGTTGGGATGAGGGGCAGAAACACGTCATCACGACATCCCTAATTCATTATTATTATTTACAACACTCTGGTGTGTTAAACCTTCAACTGAATTAATCATTCTTCTGTAAATAAGCTGTTTCTTTAGATTCATTCTTGAGGTTTGGAGGAAAAAAACTTGCTATTATTATTTACTGAAAAGCATCAAACTGAAGGGAAAATTAAAAATCAGAAAACACGAAACTTTTCTGCATTAAAATTTTTTTTTAACCTCTGAACTAGTTTTTGCTGCAGTATAAAGACTCCTGAACCTCCAGCAGGTTTCTCTTGATAATTTTGTGACAGCACATTTAAAATAAAGTGATTTTGATGTAATATCATAATTAAAAATTTTAATTTGGTTAATATTCCAGATGGAACGCTACATCACACATGATGTGTTTGAGGACCATCAGAAAGTTGAAAATTTGTAGATTTTTCCTGTTTTTACACTTTCTAGCTCTAATAAATGGTGTCATTTAAAAATAAAACATGTTTTTTGAGTTTCAGAGGGCTACTGTGTATCTGGAACCAAATATAAACCAAAATGCACTCATAAAGCAGAAGATAATAGCGTGACAGACTGTACATATTGAGACTAATTTAGCGCGTTTTTTAAGCTGAGCATAATTTGGAGTTCAGACGGTAAAGTCTGACCTGCTGAATGTGTCCGCTGGTGAAGAGCGGCAGCTTGCTGATGATCTGTCGGATGGCGGAGCTGCGAGCGAGTCCAACCAGAGCTTTGCAGGCCAGAGCCCGGACCAGGTCTGCATCGGTGATAGGCATCTTCACCGACAGCAGCGACAGAAGAACCTGGAAGATGCCACAAACACAGCTTCTGTCCTCTCATGTTCAGCTTACATCAGTTTCCCAGTATTTACCGTCTGTTCTTACCTTGATGCCGTTGTTGTTCTGCACGACCCGCCACATGTGGGCCAGAACCCGGTTGTGGGGGGCGGAGGGCTGCTGGGGGTGGAGGGTTGGTCTGAGGCGGGTCACAGGAAAAGCAGCCACGGTGTTCAGGTTCTGGTCCGGAGCACAGACACAGTTGGTTATGACCTGGATGGAATAGAAGGAGTCACACGGTTTTCATTCTGCAGCAACAGTTCCTTTGTTCATCTTAAGGCTTTTTGTTTTTTATCAGAGGACATTTTTCACACAAAGACATGGAGAATCTGCTCACCTGCAGCGCCGACTTCTGGATCTCGGCGTCGTTGGTGAACACTTCGCCCTCGGCGACGCCCAGAATGATGCTCATTCCTGTGGAGACGAGAAAGAAATTCCAAAATACCAAAACTCTTCAGTCGAGCTGGATTTAAAAGCTGCGTCCCGATTCAGACGCTGCATCTGAGCGTTTGTTAAATGAGACGGTCAAACGTACGACGTACTTCTTGCTTCCGTAGCCTAGCAACCTGGACTGTCTAACTTTAATCCCGAGGATGAGGACAAGACGAGGTTGTGATTTAAATTTTTTCAGTAAAGTTGTGAGCAGTTAAAACTCCAGCTGTTGATCCAACTGTCACAGATGAATGTTGGGGTAAGTTGGGCTGCCATGGATGCATCGAACACCAAACCTACCGTCAAGCATGGTGGCGGCGGTATCATGCTCTGTGGAACTGGACCTTTACAATGAATCTTGGGAGATGTTGGGAAGCTTCCCAACATCTCCCAAGATTCATCGGTGACAGTTCAATCAGCTGGAGTTCTGAATGAGGAAAAGAAAGACGTATTGGTTGTCGACGCTGTGACACATTCGCCCTTCGAAGGATGCAGCCTCTACTCTGGGACGCAGCTGGCTAAAATTCGAAGAGCTACTGACCCACGATGGAAACAGGTGACCGGTTTTCATCCAGGATGATGACGGTGTCGGCCAGACCCAGCTGGACTTTAGGAACCACGGTCAGGACGGCCAGGATGTCCAACGCGTAACGCACCGTGTCACTCCTGGTGGATAAACATGTCATAAATCTGTTGATGAAGCCTCAGGAAGATGAGCAGGACAAACCAGAAACAACGTCCAACGTGGGGTTACCTGCCGTAGTACGTTCGCCAGTCGCAGGCGGTGGAAATGAGCTGCAGCATTAAAGGAACACAGGACAGTTTGTAGAAGATCTCGACGGGCTCCCAGCGGAGATGAGGAGGTCCACACTCGATGAGGAACTCCATCATCTCGATGATCTGCTCTCTGCTGTACGAATACGCCTGGAAAAAAAAACAAATACATCCATCTCACTGAGAAAAACTACAAGAAACTCTTTACCTGAACATATTTAACAGTCGTAAGCAGATGGGCTACACATTTTGAAGCAGCGTCACTAAAAAACATCATTTATTGACATACCACTCTCCACTAGACATTAATAAAAACTCATATCTGTTCGTAGCCACATTACCGTCTGTTATAAATACGATATTAAAATGTTCATACAGTCGACATAAATGCTAAAAATAAAGCTGCTATATGAAATGTTCTAATACTTCATCAAAAAGACACATTTACACAAAAGCAGGACATAGCATTAACAATAGCATCAACAAAAAATACTCCTTAAAGTGCAAAAAAGCAGCTAAAGGATGTATTTATTCACTGCATTATCATGTGTGTGGGTATTAAACTAATCAATTAACTCTTTGATGTGCTATCTTTAAAAAATAAACACCAACACGACATTTATCAGCCAGAAGCTGTAAAAACAGAAAAAGCTGTTAGATTATTAAATTTCCTACAATCCTTGAATGCATCATGCATGGCATTTGGCTTCATAGGGGAAAATGAACCAAATCTGAGCTTTAAACTGTGATTTTTCATCAAAATCACCAAAAACAAATCCATTGCCACCAGAAACTGCTGCTTGGAGTTGAGAGAATTAAAGATGTGATGAAGAAAACTCCACCAGTTACCTTGTAAAACGGCTGCTGGGGAATAATGGTGCCTCCGTCTGATGCATGCAGAGACTGCTTCACCTGTTCGGTCTTCACGGCCAGGTGAGCCTCAAAGTACCTTCACAAAGTAAACCACAATCAGTTGGTGCTGGTAGGAGATGTGCAGAGCAACTTCAATCAGCATGAAGGAGATAAAACAATGAAATCATCTGAAACCAACTACAGAAATGCAAACCAAAGCTTGTTTGGACGTTCAAGAGCAAAATTAACCCCAAGAACACCAAACCTACCATCAAGCATGGAGGTGGCAGTATTATGCTCTGTGGAACTGGAGCTTTCCACAAAGTAAATGGAATAATGAAGAAGGAGGATCACCTCCACATTCTTCAGGAGAACCTAAAACCATCAGCAGAAGGTTGATCTTGGACACAGTTGGATGTTTCAACCAGACAATGAGCCCAAACACACATCAGACGTGGTAAAGAAATGGTTCCATCAGGCTGGAATGAAGGTTCTAGACTGGTCTCCCCAGAGTGCTGACTTAAACCCATTAAGAACCTGAAGAACCAAGTCAGAAAGACCACACATGTAGTGGAACTGATCCAATTCTGGTGCCGTTCCACAGCATTTGTTGTCTTTCTGCCTCAGACTTGAGTCAGTTAAATTGATAGTTTAATGATACTGCCACCTCCATGCTTGACAGTGTCCAGAGGAGTCGAAGATAAACGAGAAGACTGAAACCAGAAGAACCAAACTGAGGAGGAAACGGAAAAATTTAACTAAATACTAACATTTCTGTTTGTATATTTATGAACCAACAGATTAAAGAACCAACATTTATGTGTTTCAATGGTTCCATCACAGAACATCCAGAGTTCTAGGAGTCTCTGGAGACTAAGCACTGAATGATGATCTTTGTACTTAGTGACCACCTTCCACTGACTTGGACATCAGTTAGTCCACTTTAATCCACCTCTGCTTTACCTGCGTAGAGCCATGCAGGTGTGTTTGGCTGTCTGTCGGCTGGAAAACACCTGATCGTCGTTCATCAGCGACGCCTCATTCTCCGTCTTCAGGATCTCCAAAGTACTGACCTGCAGGGAGATGAGCAGAAACAAGTCCAGAACTCACAAACATCTGCTGCTGGAAGTCTTTATGTTTTAGTTCCAGATATAAATACACTCCACATTAAGTTATCCACAGCTAAATGTTTATTTCCCTGTTCTTAATGAAGCAAAAGAAGTACATTTTGGTAAAGTTTTGTTTTTTTAATTCACCTAATTCAGCTTTCTAAAGTCTTGTGGACTCTTTGTATGACCATTTTTCAAACATTTTTAGTCAATCAATGTTTCTTTAAACTTAATTTTAACCTGAGTGGCTGCAGTCAGCGCTAAAGTTTTAGAAAACAGTATCTGCAGCAGTTAAATGCGAAAGTTTCCAAAGATCCAAGACTTCTAAAGTCTGGGAGAACTTTAAACTATCCAAGAACTAAAAGGTGGTATGAAAACGGAGCAGAGATTAAATGTCACATCATCTGTTAGCTTCTCTCCAGCTCTCTGCTCACTCATGTGTTTTATTTTATTAGAACTCAAACTAAAGTTGCTGTCATTCATGTGTTTTTCTGTTTCTGTTGTCAGACAGCAGAATGAGGATCAAACGGAAGTGTATTCAGACTAAATCTAAACCAGCAGTCATTTCAACACGCTGGGCTGTAGATAAAATCCTGAGTCCAGCTGCGTTTTCTGGGCCTTTTCAGTTTATTTATTTTTCTTATGTTTCCAGTTTAAGTTTTGTCTTTAAAGACGTGAACCTGTTCTCCATCTTAACTGTGCAGCATCAAACAGCCACATACAGTTTGTCAAATTAAACTTACATGAAACTGTCGTTTGGATATTTTTTGCTTGGAAAATTAGGATTATTTGTATTATGAATATTTGGGAGATATAATCAGATTAGCATCCTACCAGCTCCACTAAATATTACAATCAGTATTTAGTTCTTTGTACTACAGAGTTGAAGGCTGCACCCTAGAGGCGCTTCTTGGATGGATTTGTTCCATAAACGTGATCTTTTCTGCCATTAGAATAAACAGAAGACGCTAAAATAATTTCCTACCAGGTTTGAAAATAACTTCCTACCAGGTTTAAAATCACTTCCTACCAGGTTTTAAAATAACTTCCTACCAGATTTTTAAATGACTTCCTACCAGGTTTTAAAATAACTTCCTACCAGGTTTAAAATCACTTCCTACCAGGTTTTAAAATAACTTCCTACCAGATTTTTAAATGACTTCCTACCAGGTTTTAAAATAACTTCCTACCAGGTTTAAAATCACTTCCTACCAGGTTTTAAAATAACTTCCTACCAGATTTTTAAATGACTTCCTACCAGGTTTTAAAATAACTTCCTAAAGGGTTTAAAATAACTTCCTACCAGGTTTGAAAATAACTTCCTACCGGATTTTTAAATGACTTCCTACCAGGTTTTAAAATAACTTCCTACCAGGTTTAAAATAACTTCCAACCAGGTTTTAAAATAACTTCCTACCAGGTTTTAAAATAACTTCCTACCAGGTTTAAAATCACTTCCTACCAGGTTTTAAAATAACTTCCTACCAGATTTTTAAATGACTTCCTACCAGGTGACAAAATAACTTCCTACCAGGTGATAAAATAACTTCCTACCAGATTTTTAAATGACTTCCTACCAGGTGATAAAATAACATCCTACCAGGTTTTAAATAACATCCTACCAGGTTTTAAAATAACTTCCTACCAGGTTTTAAATAACATCCTACCAGGTTTTAAATAACTTCCTACCAGGTTGACGAGACGTCTCAGCCCATCCTGGAGGTCGAACAGCTGCAGTACCGCCCTGAACGAGAACGAGATGGAGAAGAACATGGTGGCGTGGCAGACGCCTGAAGCGTGAGACGACTCCAGCAGCCAGAGGGCGTAAGACACCATGTTGGACAGAACGCCATCTGGGAGCGTGCACACCTGTAGCACAGGTAGAGGAGCTTTAACACACCTGTAGTACAGGTAGAGGGACTATATAACACCTGTGGCACAGGTAGAGGGACTATATAACACCTGTGGCACAGGTAGAGGAGCTTTAACACACCTGTAGCACAGGTAGAGGAGCTTTAACACACCTGTAGCACAGGTAGAGGAGCTTTAACACACCTGTAGCACAGGTAGAGGAGCTTTAACACACCTGTAGTACAGGTAGAGGGACTATATAACACCTGTGGCACAGGTAGAGGGACTTCAAAATGTTCACCTGGGAACAACTTACATCTTGTAACACCAAATCAGAAAACTCTCCATGGGTCCACTCGCAGACATAAATCTCTGACTGTATTTCTATGTTTATGTTGCGTGTAGGTTGGGGCGAACCTCCACGCAACATCTTAGCCACACGTAACAGTTTATATATTTTTGTTTCACACTGTCTGATGACATTAAAGGAATTCTGTTCTGCGGACCGACTGCTGGACGAATGGTTTGATCAGATCTCAACAAGAAGTCTCCTCATTCCTATTCCAGATGTTTTCAAACAGCCAGATGTGTTCGTACCCTCTCCATGGCATCCTGGTTGTAGGCCAGGTAGTAGAGACACAGAGAAACTCCGGTCGCCGCCATGGAAGGCCTCGGGATCACCAGGAGCTTCTGGACGCCACCGTGAGCGATGAACTCTGCAGCGAACTTCTTATGGAGGAGCAGCGAGGCGAGGTACTGAGGAGAGGACAGGAAGGGTTAGTGTTGGACGACGTCTTTAGAGGACGGTAAAGAAGCAAAACGTGATTTAAGAGGGATCATCTGTGCAGGAAATGTTACAATAGTATAGCTAGTATTCATGCAGGTTGAAAATAAAGAATCATTTTACATTTCCTCGTTATCTTTTTAGATTTTCTTTCCCTTCTTCTGCAAAGCTTTAACTGAACAAACTGCTGTGGATTTAGCTGCTACTGCTGCACATTTTGGTTTTAAGTGAAGTTAAAATAACTTTTCAAACAAATCATGGTGTTTAAAGGTGCTAATGTCACTAATATGAAACTAACAGAGACTTAAAATAAACAGAAAATATAATTAAAATGTTTATCTTCATTATTTCTGTATGAAGATTAATCATAAACTGGGCTGCAGCTACTGATTATTTTCATTATTTGGTCCAAAAAATTTTACTATTTCCCAAAGCCGAACATGAAAAAGCTTGAAGATGCTTTTCTGATGAATTTGGAGGTTTTGGACTCTAGACAAACAAACTGGATCCAAATAAATTCACTAATAAACAAATACCTGAGCAAAGTTGGTTGAGTCGCTTTCAAGAAAAAATGTTAAAACATCTCAGATTCTGGAGTCTGAAAATATGAGAATTTAATTATTTTTTTCCCTAATTTTTCCACTAAATCACTTCAAACTAGAGCTAAAATTAAAGATATTTTCTACTTTCCATTAATTGTTTCACTGCTTGAGCTACAAAAAGTCAAAGAAATCTGCCCAGATGTCTGGTTTTGTCTAAAGACCTTCAGTTTACTGGAACAGACGAGGAAAGAAACCAGACAATATTCACATTTAAGAAGCTGCAATAGCAGAAATTCAGCTTTATTTCTTTAAAAAGAAAAAGTGCTGTACTGATGATCAAAACAGCTGCAGACTAATTTGATAGCTGAAAAATTATTGTAGATTTTTGTGTTTTCATTTTATTTCTGAATATTTGATCAATAAAAATGTCTGTTCTGGTGAGGAAATAGACCTCAAGTTGCTGAGTTTATTATTATTAATATTGTTATTGGTAGTATAATATTAATTTTAAAAAATATTTTAAAAACAATTTACTATTTAAATTATTTATTTTTATATATATATATATATATATATATATATATATATATATATTAAAAAAATTTACATTTGAAGTGCATTTTTTTAATTTAAATATTTATTTTATTTTTATTTATTGATAATATTTATTATTTTTATATGCTGTGCATGTGTTTTTAACTTATTTTTCTAACTAATATACAATGTAAAATTTGGTCCTACTGATGATTATTAGTGTTCTAATCAGTGTCATGCTGCTGTAAGTAATTTGCTGTGAAGTATTATTCTATTCTTCTATTCTTATTCTTTTAGCAGCAGTAAAGACAGAATCCATCATTTATTCGGTTTTAATTAATAGAAAAAGTCTCAAAACTGTTCATATCTCAGAAATACAAAGAGCGTAAAGACCTTTTTAATAAAATCTAACATTTTCTGACACCTTCGTCTTTCTGATGGAGCTGAATTTAATTATTTATGGATTCATAAAACACTCTTCCTTTAGTTTCTCTGCATGTCAGATTAGAAATGGCACAAACAGTTCTGAGGAGTGAATAAGCGAGTTTCTGCTGAGTGAGGTTTAATGTTCCTGCCTCGCCCACAGAGCTTCAGATTATCTTTAACCTGCAGACGTCTGGGAGGGTCGACGCCGAGACAAACTCCTGCCTCTGAAAGCCTCCGTCATCCTCGTTTAGCTCCGGTAGTTACAGCTATCATCACCGTTAGTTACAACTATCATCACCGTTAGTTACAGCTATCATCACCGTTAGTTACAACTATCATCACCGTTAGTTACAGCTATCATCACCGTTAGTTACAACTATCATCACCGTTAGTTACAGCTATCATCACCGTTAGTTACAGCTATCATCACCGTTAGTTACAACTACCATCACCGTTAGTTACAGCTATCATCACCGTTAGTTACAGCTATCATCACCGTTAGTTACAGCTATCATCACCGTTAGTTACAGCTACCATCACCGTTAGTTACAACTATCATCACCGTTAGTTACAGCTATCATCACCGTTAGTTACAGCTATCATCACCGTTAGTTACAACTACCATCACCGTTAGTTACAGCTATCATCACCGTTAGTTACAGCTATCATCACCGTTAGTTACAACTATCATCACCGTTAGTTACAGCTATCATCACCGTTAGTTACAGCTATCATCACCGTTAGTTACAACTATCATCACCGTTAGTTACAACTACCATCACCGTTAGTTACAACTACCATCACCGTTAGTTACAACTATCATCACCGTTAGTTACAACTACCATCACCGTTAGTTACAACTACCATCACCGTTAGTTACAGCTATCATCACCGTTAGTTACAGCTATCATCACCGTTAGTTACAGCTATCATCACCGTTAGTTACAACTACCATCACCGTTAGTTACAACTATCATCACCGTTAGTTACAACTACCATCACCGTTAGTTACAGCTATCATCACCGTTAGTTACAGCTATCATCACCGTTAGTTACAGCTATCATCACCGTTAGTTACAGCTATCATCACCGTTAGTTACAGCTACCATCACCGTTAGTTACAGCTACCATCACCGTTAGTTACAGCTACCATCACCGTTAGTTACAGCTATCATCACCGTTAGTTACAGCTATCATCACCGTTAGTTACAACTATCATCACCGTTAGTTACAACTATCATCACCGTTAGTTACAACTATCATCACCGTTAGTTACAACTACCATCACCGTTAGTTACAGCTATCATCACCGTTAGTTACAGCTATCATCACCATTAGTTACAGCTACCATCACCGTTAGTTACAACTACCATCACCGTTAGTTACAGCTACCATCACCGTTAGTTACAACTATCATCACCGTTAGTTACAGCTATCATCACCGTTAGTTACAGCTACCATCACCGTTAGTTACAGCTATCATCACCGTTAGTTACAGCTATCATCACCGTTAGTTACAGCTATCATCACCGTTAGTTACAGCTATCATCACCGTTAGTTACAGCTATCATCACCGTTAGTTACAACTATCATCACCGTTAGTTACAGCTATCATCACCGTTAGTTACAACTATCATCACCGTTAGTTACAACTACCATCACCGTTAGTTACAACTATCATCACCGTTAGTTACAACTACCATCACCGTTAGTTACAGCTATCATCACCGTTAGTTACAACTATCATCACCGTTAGTTACAGCTATCATCACCGTTAGTTACAACTATCATCACCGTTAGTTACAGCTACCATCACCGTTAGTTACAGCTATCATCACCGTTAGTTACAGCTATCATCACCGTTAGTTACAGCTACCATCACCGTTAGTTACAGCTACCATCACCGTTAGTTACAGCTACCATCACCGTTAGTTACAGCTACCATCACCGTTAGTTACAGCTACCATCACCGTTAGTTACAGCTATCATCACCGTTAGTTACAGCTATCATCACCGTTAGTTACAGCTATCATCACCGTTAGTTACAGCTATCATCACCGTTAGTTACAGCTATCATCACCGTTAGTTACAACTATCATCACCGTTAGTTACAACTATCATCACCGTTAGTTACAACTATCATCACCGTTAGTTACAACTACCATCACCGTCAGAACTATCATCAATAATCTGATCATCTACTGGCTCCTGCAGCCACTTTTCAAACCAAAATAATGAAAAAAGGCCAAATATGTGCAAATTTTAGCCTATTTAAATGACGTTTGCTGCTTTTTAAAGTCGTTTCTCTATTTTTTTTCTTCATGTTCAGCTCTGCAACATTATAGGTCAACTTTCAACCAAAACCAAACATATAAATAAAGCAGCATAAAAACCTTCTGAACGATTAGTTTTACTCTCAGTTAATCTGCTGGCTGTTTACTCCATTAATTGATTGCTTGTTTGGGCTCTAATTTGTCAGAAAATTTTAAAAACCCCACAAAAACCAGATATTGATCAGCGTTTATAAAGATGACAAACGTCCTGTTTTGTCCACGACACAAAAATGTGAAATCTGAGACGATAAAAAACAGAAAAATCCAACAAAAGTTGAACTTTTTATTAGAATGTAGGACAAATTAATTGACAAATCATCAGCTGACGATCTAAACAGTAAAGACTTCATCTGGTGAAGTATTAATGTGAAGCCTGGAACAGAAAAAGATGATAATTAAATGAAGCTGATGGTTTTCATCCCGTTTTACTGAACGCTGCCATCAGGGCTGCAGTTAATGATCATATTTATTGTTTTATTGTCTCCAAAAACATCAGAAAATGGTGAAGAAAGAGGCAGCCCTGATAATAAAATAAACTAAAAGTTGGGTTTATTAACTTAAAAACAAATACAAAGCACATTGAGTGTTTCTCAGCTAATAACAGATTATAAGGTTAAATAATATAAAAGACAGTTGGACTTGACGGTCCTAATATTTCACTTTAATTCATATTTTAGAAACTGATCTCACAAGAAGAAGAAGGAAAAGGATAAGGAGGAGTAGAAGAAAAAGAAGAACAAGGAGAAGAAGGAGGAGGAGGAAGAGGAGGAGGAGGAGAGGAAGAAAGATAGAGGTTAAGTTCCTGAATAATGAACTGAATAAACATATAACATGAAGTTAAATCCTCATTAACCAACCGTCAGAACTAGAATAATCTAATTATAGATTTATTATTTTTATTGTTAGTGAACCTCACCAGCAGGGCATCGAAGGTCAGCTGGACGTTTCTGGTCAGTCGGAGGTCGATGTAGTTCATCAGCAGAGATCTGGTGTCCAACTGCATGAAGACGGCCAGCAGCTGAAACATCACAGATATGGTAAATGATACATTAATAACAGGTTAAAGAGAGTCAGAGGGTGGAAATAATAACAATAAACTGGAAAAACAAGAAGAAACAGAAATAGGGCTGCAACAACGAATCGATAAAATCGATAAAAATCGCTTATTAAAAGCATTAGCAACGAATTTCATTATCGATTCGTTGTGTCACGTGATTCATGCGTCACTTGCCATGTTGTGGAGCGTCTACTTCACCTGCAGAGCTTTGTCAATGCTGGCTGACTGAAATAAAGTTTTGTTTTTTAAATCAATGCTGGCTGACTGAAATAAAGTTTTGGGTTTTTTTAAATCAATGCTGGCTGACTGAAATAAAGTTTTGGGTTTTTTTAAATCAATGCTGGCTGACTGAAATAAAGTTTTGTTTTTTTAATCAATGCTGGCTGACTGAAATAAAGTTTTGTTTTTTTAATCAATGCTGGCTGACTGAAATAAAGTTTTGGGTTTTTAATCAATGCTGGCTGACTGAAATAAAGTTTTGTTTTTTTAATCAATGCTGGCTGACTGAAATAAAGTTTTGTTTAAAAAAACAAAAACTCCACCTGCAGAGAGTCCGCAGTGATTAAAAATGAGTCCACAGTGAGGAGAAATGAACCACAGTGAGTAAAAATGTGACCTAAGAGCCTATAAACGCCCAGAAACTGCCTGGATGGTGAAAAAAGTTAATTTAATATAAATCTAACGTAGGAGGAATTAATATCAATAACCAGATATATTACTTAATATAATTGATTAATTAGTGGTTAATGAATATAACTGGTTAATTAATGGCTCCTCTAAAGGACTGAATTTGGACTTCTGGAGTCTTTTTTAACGACAACTTTTACTTTTTCAGACTCTTAGAACCTGAGACACAGAAAGACTTGATGACTTTATAAATCTGGTGAAGTTCTGGTTGCTTTTGTATCTGAACAGTTTCAACTTCCTGTTTATGCCCGGACAGAAACATCCAACCCTTCTATCCAGAACATCTCCTCCCACCTCCTGGTAGTCTCCCAGCGGGGTCAGGTACTGCAGCACCAGCCTCTGCTCCATGGCCGGGCTCAGCGGCTCCAGGCTGTAGTCTGACCCGATCACCACGGAGCTCATTTGGGACCAGGAGGAGCAGCCGCCGGGCTCCTCCGTCCCGCTGGAGGTCAGGTCCAGCTTCTGCTGGGCCTTCCTGCCGTTCTCCTTGGTCCTCCTCCTCTGATAGGTGAAGTCTGGAAGCAGCCGGGTGGAGCCGAGCAGAGACGGAGGTTGGACCTTCCTCCCGTCTGCTGCGGAAACGTTCTGGTTCTGATCGGCCTCCACCTGAAGGTCCTGGGCTGCGTTCTGCTGGTTCTCTTCAGCCTGAAGCTCCTGAAGGCGGCGGATCATGACTGGAACCTGGAGGGGACAGATAGCACATATAAATATAAGTAGAAAAATAAGACTAAAAATATAAATAAAAGTAGAAAATATGACCAAAAATAAAAAATAAACATAGAAAATATGACCGAAAATATAAATATAAATAGAAAATATTACCTAAGATAAAAGTAGAAAATATGAGATAAAATATAAACATAAGTAGAAAATATGACGGCTGCACAGTGGTGTAGTGGTTAGCACTTTCGCCTTGCAGCTAGAAGATCCCTGGTTCACGTCCCGGCTTTCCCGGGATCTTTCTGCATGGAGTTTGCATGTTCTCCCTGTGCATGCGTGGGTTTTCTCCGGGTACTCCGGCTTCCTCCCACAGTCCAAAAATATGCTGAGGTTAATTGATCATTCTAAATTGCCCGTAGGTGTGAATGTGAGAGTGCTTGTTTGTCTCTGTATGTAGCCCTGTGACAGACTGGTGACCTGTCTAGGGTGTCCCCTGCCTTCACCTGAGTCAGCTGGGATAGACTCCACCCCCCCATGACCCTAGTGAGGATTAAGTGGTGTATAGATAATGGATGGATAGAAAATATGACCTAAAATATAAATATAAATAGAAAATATGACCTAAACTATAAATATTAGAAAATATTACCTAAAATAAAAGTAGAAAATATGACATAAATATAAACATAAGTAAAAAATATGACCACCAGCTACTATTAAAAACATGTAACTAGATACCATTAGCCGTGTGCTACCCACCAGCTGAGCATTCTGCTCCCGGTAACCGGCTGCTACTTCCTGGTTGCTCATGGCTCTGGCTAGCAGTCCGGTGGCGTAAACGCTGAGCGGCCGCTCGGCTTCACGAGCCCAGCCGAACATCTTCTCCACCAGACCCTCCTGGAAACACAGAAAACAGAAAAAATGATTACTGTACAGGAGTTTAATGTTTTATAGAGTAGAAATAAAGAATTATTCGCCTGACATCTGGAAAAGAAATGTACTTTAATTCACTTCATTTCTTCAGGTAACACTAAATAATGTGCATTAAAACAATAAAACAACACTTATCCTGTTTATTACCCTTTATTTTATTAGAAAAAACACATTTTACATTTATGCTCATACTGTTTCTATTAATGTTTGCATTTTAGGATAGATTTTCTACCTATTTTAGATTTTAGGTCATATTTTCTACTTATATTTATATTTTCAGTCATATGTTCTACTTATTTTTATATCTTAGGCCATATTTTCTACTTTTGCTTTTATTTTATGTCATATTTTCTTCTTATATTTACATTTTAAGTCATATTTTCTACTTATTTTTATATTTTAGGTAATTTTTTGTACTTATATTTATATTTTAGGTAATTTTTTGTACTTCTATTTAAATTTTAGGTCATATTTTCAACCTATTTTATATTATAGGTCATATTTTCTTCTTATATTTGAACTTCAGGTATTTTTTTCTACTTATATATTTTAAGCCATTTTTTTCTAGTTATATTTAAGGTCATTTTTTCTACTTATATTTACATTTTAGGTCATACATTTTGACTTATTTTTATATTTTAGGTCATATTTTTCTACATTTTTACATATATTTTGTACCGTTTATAATTCTAAGACTTTGAACGGGAGCAACTAAGGATAGATAAAGTATTTATGATTCTAGTTTCTGTATTTTTTTTTAAGTCCGACTTGTTTGAAACCCACATGATGTCTGACAGATGTGGATATTTTCTCAGAATCTACGTTTCTTGAATAAAATCCAGACTTTACGGCCTTTTCTGGTTTTAAATCCACAGAAACTCTGCTCTCATGACGTCCTCTTTCATCCTGTAGGATCCAATGACCCAGATCCATCTCTCAGCGTGTTTTTATTTTATTATTTCTGATTTATTTCCTACCTTCTCCTGGAAGACGGCGGCCGTCTCCAAACCCGGCATGATGTTCTGCAGCAGCCGACAGGCCACCGTGTTCAGACTCAGCTCTCTGCTGTTCATGATGTACGAGTCCAGCAGCTGTAAAACACAGAAAAATTACATTAAAGACTGATTTTATCACACAAACCTTTGGTGTTTACATTTATAACCCGACTCTTTAGTGTCAGAGTGAGAACAGGAGTTAATAAAGTCCTCAAACAGCTTCAGTTTGTTTTCATCCAAAGAGAGATTCCTCCGTCCTTCAGACTGCAGCAGGTAAATAAAAGGAAGTTTTCTTACGGCGTTGGTGAAGTCGTCGTTCACAAACAGCATCTTCAGCAGCTGTCCGAGCATACAGTCTGGATCGGCTCGGCCTGCAGAGAAACGTCAGCCAGTGGTTTTAATGAAACAGAAAGTCCTGCCGCTGCCGTCAGGACTCAGAAATGTCTCCTATCAGCAGTTAGAATGATGGAAATCAGAAGAACGAAGCAGCAAAAAGTACAGAAATTCTAATTAAACTGAAATCAACACAGACAACAGGCGTCCAATAGTGAACGAAACGGAGGCTCCACATACTGCAGATATCTAACAGGTAATCATCAAATTCAACCCACAAATTTGGTCTCTTTGTCTTGTTTTTGTCGTTTTTGGCCTCATTTTATGTCGTTTTATGTCTTGTTATGGTTGTTTTGTCTATCTTCCTAATTTTGCGTCACTTTCAGTCTTGTTTTGTTTGGTTTGTTTTGTCTTTTTGTGATTTTCTGGGGGGTTTTTTGGTCAATTTTGGGCAAAAAATTAGTGAATGTAGCACAATCCAAGGTGTCGTACAACCGGAGAACAGAAACAAAGCCGTCTGATAGCACCGCGGTACGACGTATTCATCCGCTCTGCTCATCAACTAGTTCCCAAGCGAAAGTAGTTTTAACGTCCCAACGGCGTACGTCAGAATGATGGAACAAGACTTTCTTAATAAATTTATGGGACCAATGACCAAAACAAGACTTAAAATATTCAAAACAAGAAGCAAAACGACAAACGAGACACAAAATGACAAAAACGAGACACAAAACGACCAAAACGAGACACAAAGCGACCAAAAGGAGACACAAAACCACCAAAACGAGACAGAAAATGACAAAAATGAGAGACAAAATGACAAAAATGAGACACAAAATGACAAGAATGAGACACAAAACAACCAAAACGAGACGCAAAACAACCAAAACGAGATGCAAAACGACCAAAACAAGACGCAAAAAGACCAAAACGAGACACAAAACGACCAAAACGAGACGCAAAAAGACCAAAACGAGACACAAAATGACCAAAACGAGACGCAAAAAGACCAAAACGAGACCCAAAACGACAAAAACGAGACGCAAAACGACCAAAACGAGATGCAAAATGACCAAAATGAGACGCAAAACGACCAAAACGAGACACAAAAAGACCAAAACAAGACACAAAACGACCAAAACGAGATGCAAAATGACAAAAACGAGTCGTAAAACAACGAGCCAGCAGGTTCTGGGAGGGTTCTGGAAGCTTTAAGGAGAGCTTCTGATCACCTGGATGTCGGTCGTCGAACGGATCAGGATCTGCTTTGTGATATTCTGCCGTCTGGCATTCGATCAGCTCCGATATTCTGCAGAGGAAACAGAGAGGTGAGCCTCAGACGAGCCTCCAGAGAGAACTCAGGTCCAATCAAACCCACCTGGTGAGGACCGACAGCAGCTGCTCCGTGGATCCTCGCTGGGCCACCTCCCATTCGCCCAGCAGAGCCGTCAGGTCCTTCTTGGCGTCCGCCGAGGCCGACATGGCGGCAGAGACGGCGGCCAGCAGCGCTGACAGCGAGGCCGGAGACGGATCGGGGTTCTGGGACGACATGGAGGCCTGGAAGACAGTTTAGATGGACCTGAGGAGCTAGAAGTTTAATGGTTCCTGTTGGAAAATCATCTGTCTGGGTTTCTATCTCTGCAGAATCCAACTAAACCTCTGCAGACCGTCTGAAGATTCAGAACAAGTTGTGTGAAGAACTTTGAACAGACAAAGAGGGAAGTTAAAAACCTCTGAAATGTTGATTTATTTACATTTATTTCATGTTTCTGTCTTTAATTCCAGGCCTTCTTCCAGTAATATATTTATCTAATCATTTAATACGACCTCAATAAACAGCAGAAATTAGACAGATAAATGGATTTTTATTCTGAATTTAAGGATTTTCGAGACAGATTTTCTTGGAAAACATTCAGAAACCAACTTTACTGTCCACAGAAATAAAGATGGAATATTTATTTAACTGTAGCAGAAACTTACTCCTCTGTATGTAAACTTAACGACCTGATGATTAATGATGATGATGATTAATTAATCGCTAAGTATTTGGATTATCCATTAATTAGTTTAATTGGCCTAAATTTCATCTTAAATATACTTTGTTAATTAAGGTAAATTAAATGATGTTAAATAATATTTATTTAGACCCACTACAACTTTTTGAAAAGTTAGAAATAGCAATATTAAATTAGTGAAGATTTAACTTAAATAAGTAAAAACATATATCAATTAAAGTAAATGAAATGTTAAATAATATGTATTTAGGTCAACTACGACTATTTTTAAAATTATTTCTTTAAAAAAAAAAAACTTTATATAAATTATGGTAAATTAAATAATGTTAAATAATATTTAATTGGACCCACTATGATTTTTTTTCATTTAAAAACAATTAAATAAAATAAACAATAACACACACAAATAAATGTATATATATATATACATATATATATATATATATATATATATATATATATATATATATATATATATATATATATATATATATATACACACACATATATATATATATAAATGTACTATAATTTAATAATTTTATTATTAAAAAAATACTACAAAATTTATTATTTTCGTTTTCTAAAAATACATACTTTACATTAATTGAGGTAAGTCAAAGAATGTGTAATTTTTTCATATATATAAAAAAGAAATACATACACAATTTTTTCTTTTTTTAAAATATACAGTTTATATGAATTAAAGTAAATTAAATAATGTTTAATTAAGCCCACTACTAAATCAAATCAAATCATCCATCCATCCATCCATTATCTATACACCGCTTAATCCTCACTAGGGTCGCGGGGGGGAGCTGGAGCCTATCCCAGCTGACTCGGGCGAAGGCAGGGGACACCCTAGACAGGTCGCCAGTCTGTCGCAGGGCTACATATATAGACAAACAAGCACTCTCACATTCACACCTATGGGCAATTTAGAATAATCAATTAACCTCAGCATATTTTTGGACTGTGGGAGGAAGCCGGAGTACCCGGAGAAAACCCACGCATGCACAGGGAGAACATGCAAACTCCATGCAGAAAGATCCCGGGAAAGCCGGGACGCGAACCAGGGATCTTCTCGCTGCAAGGCGAAAGTGCTAACCACTACGCCACTGTGCAGCCCCAAATCAAATCAAATCAAATCAAATCAAATCAAATCAAATCAAATCAAATCAAATCAAATCAAAAATTTATTTGTAGAGCACTTTCCAACAACATAGAAGACCAACGTGCTTTCGAGACAGAATAATAAACAAAACAACGCAGTTTTTGATTACCATAAAACCATAAAGCCCATAAAACCACAAAACTAAGAAAAGCATAAAACCATAAAAACCATAAAACTACTACTACTACATTTTTCACAAAAAAATTAATTATAAATAAATAAACACATGCAAACATATACATAAGTATGTTTTATTTTTTAAAAAAATCTATTTTAAAAAATATATACTTTATATTAAGGTAAACTAAATAATGTTAAATAATATTTACTTAGGCCCACTACTATATTTTTTGTGGACAAAAGAAATATTAAATTAATTAACATATTACAATACAATACAAAATAATACAAGAACTTTATTTATATTTTATATTTTAAAAAATATATACTTTATATTAAGGTAAACTAAATAATGTTAAATAATATTTACTTAGGCCCACTACTATATTTTTTGTGGACAAAAGAAATATTAAATTAATTAACATATTACAATACAATACAAAATAATACAAGAACTTTATTTATATTTTATATTAAACAAGAACTTAAAAATATATCTCAATAAAGGTAAATTAAATCATTTATCATTTTAAATATTTATTTAGAATCACTACTGCTACTTTTTATTTTTTCATTATTTTTAAAAATATATTATATTTTCATTTTTTAAAAAAAGCACTTTCTATCAATTAAGGTAAATTAAATAATGCTAAATAATATTTATTGAGGTCCAGTATTACCATTTCTTTCTTTCTTTTTTGTCCACAAAAGAAAAATTAGTGGATTAAACAAAGATTTAAAAATTTAAATCAATTAAGGATAATTTAATAATATTTACTGAGGCCCACCACTACTGTTTGCTTCATTAAAAAAAACTACTTCTTTCTTTTAAAAAAAAAAAAACTTTAGATCAATGAAGGTGAATAAAATAAAGTTAAATAATATCTATTTAGGTCCATTATTACTTTTTTTATCAGCAGTTTTTTCTAGCTTATTTGATATATTTAGAATTCTCTGTTTTTAAATATATTTTCCAGAAACTGATTCTCTAAATTCAACATAAACCGTCTGTTTACTGGGAAACTGAATATCTTTGGGACAAAACAAGACTTCTGTCATCTAAATGCGAAGATTTTCTCGTTTCTTTTCTCTTTTATTACAGAAACTGAAATTAGGAGTGATTCATTCGTCAAAATATTAATAATCACTTCTAAGTAAAGTTTTATTGCTCCGGAGCCGCTCAGAGGACACCGACCTCCGGAGGGAGAGCTCAGCTAGCAGCCGAACCGGCTAACAGCGGCTCCTGTCGGTTCACCGGCATTTTACTGAACTTTACCCGCCGCTCCTGCTTCATCTGACGCGGAGCTGGAGCCCCTGACCGCCGCTCGGAGCTCCGTCGGCCGGAAGGCGACGTGTTGACAGCCTCATGTCGGCTAACTGCTGCCGGGACTCACCTGGAGGTCCGCTTCCCGCGCTGCGCCGCTCACTTCCTGTCAGCAGCTCTGCCGAAAAGTCACCAATCAGCGGAGAAGTCTCAGAAGAAACATCGTTAATGGGAACCGGAGGAACCGGAGGACGGAGAAAAAAGTTTCACGTTTATTTTCAAACTTCTCCCGACGACCGCAGGATGCGTCACCACGCGTCGACGTCCGATGACGTAACATGGCGCGCGTGTGCGCGCACACACGCACACACACACGCACACGCACACAAGGCCTCATGGGACTTGTAGTTCAAAATGGAAACAAACCAGATTTTTTTTAATTTAGCGGAATTCAGTGAGATTTTTAACAGAGTCTCATTATAAAATAAATACATTAAATAATAGACATATAATAAAGAATGTTTTGCACATTTTTATCATAAACCTTGGACATTAAAGTCCCAAATTATCACAGCAATAATGTAAATTCCAGTTATTAGCACTTTAACCACACGTTGCTGTCTTCATCAGCGGTTAGAGATGCCTTTAAAAAAACTATAAATATTTACCCTTTGTATATTTATTGTATTCCCTCCTAGTCAATGCTGTTGTCTTTCATCTTTTCATCTCCCTACGTAATCTGGACAATTCTGAATGCATTACTAATTCTTTGTAACATTCAGATTTATCATGTTTCTGTAATTAAATATATCTTGTAGAGTGGTTTGTTTTGGAAATTGACTGGTGTTTATTATGTTTATGTTTATACTTGACTCCTAGAAAGCCTTGCACAAGAATTCCTGTCTAGATTGTCTGTTTGCACACAAATGGCAAACAAAAAATCTTGAATCTTTAACTTTTATTCAAATTTTACTAATATGTTTTCTTTTTAAATGTCATAACTCCAATACTTTTTACATTTTGCCAATGGACTGCAGTTAAAATGAGCATCATGACTGTTACTGCCACATTAATGGGCTTCATCCTCAGAAATAAATCAAAGAAAATCAAGAAAAATCTCCTTTTTTTGGTTCAATAGTCTCAGTTTGTCTGTTCACTTGCCAGTTATCACTGAACTGTGTCAAATGTGCTGCACCAATAAAGTTTATACCTTAAATAGTTTTTGTCCAGTTACTGTTTCTGACATCAGCAATAAACTCTTAACTCACAGAAATCATTGCTGAACAAGAACTGAAACCTGCAGAACCTTAAAACATTAGAAAAACATTAAAAAAAACGCTCTTTAATATTACTACTTCCTACATTGTAAATACACTCTGCAGACAAATACTTACCAGTACTTCTAGTCGAGTTTTATTTCTGTATAAGTAGACGTTACTTTGTAGAAATCAGTTTTTACTTCATCAGATGTTTTTTCTTCTAAAGTCTTGTCATTTCTATCAACCATGATTTAGTGCTGAAAGGCAGTAAAATATAAAACTGTCCACTAACTTTTAGTTTAACTTTATGTGACGACTCGTTTTCTTCTTCTTTCAGGATGGTGGTTGAACGAGCTGGATTATCTGGAGCTGGTCTCTCTGGAACTGGACTCTCTGGAGCTGGACTCTCTGGAGCTGGACTCTCTGGAGCTGGTCTCTCTGGAGCTGGTCTCTCTGGAGCTGGACTCTCTGGAGCTGGACTCTCTGGAGCTGGATTCTCTGGAGCTGGTCTCTCTGGAGCTGGACTCTCTGGAGCTGGTCTCTCTGGAGCTGGACTCTCTGGAGCTGGAGTCTCTGGAGCTGGACTCTCTGGAGCTGGTCTCTCTGGAGCTGGTCTCTCTGGAGATGGATTCCCTGGAGCTGGACTCTCTGGAGCTGGTCTCTCTGGAGCTGGACTCTCTGGAGCTGGTCTCTCTGGAGCTGGATTCTCTGGAGCTGGACTCTCTGGAGCTGGTCTCTCTGGAGCTGGACTCTCTGCAGCTGGTCTCTCTGGAGCTGGATTCTCTGGAGCTGGACTCTCTGGAGCTGGAGTCTCTGGAGCTGGACTCTCTGCAGCTGGTCTCTCTGCAGCTGGACTCTCTGGAGCTGGACTCTCTGGAGCTGGTCTCTCTGGAGCTGGACTCTCTGGAGCTGGACTCTCTGGAGCTGGTCTCTCTGGAGCTGGACTCTCTGGAGCTGGTCTCTCTGGAGCTGGTCTCTCTGGAGCTGGATTCTCTGCAGCTGGACTCTCTGGAGCTGGTCTCTCTGGAGCTGGACTCTCTGGAGCTGGACTCTCTGGAGCTGGACTCTCTGGAGCTGGTCTCTGGAGCTGGACTCTCCTCTGTTCACGCTGAGCCAGAGGAAACGGTGACTCTTCTTCCAGGTGATCACACTCAGATGAAAACATGAATATTATGTTGTAATTCTGCTGCTGGATTCTCCTGAAGCCTTTAAACGACAGCAGTAACACCGCTGTGCTCCACTACATGTAGAAGTCCTGCACTGACTTTACTTTAAAGGTCACCAACTAAAGTATTTATTGTTTAAAAACTATAATCAGGTGTAATAATCTGACAGGTTTAAATCAGGAAATACAGACTAGTTCTAACTGGTGAAACATAAATACACCAATATTATCACTTCCTGTATATTTTTAGTCAGATACTATTAGATTTTAATGTCTTGGTGCTGATACTTCTCACTGCTGGATTCATTCCTTACTGTAAACAGACAACAGAACAAGATGAAGTCTCCTCATAGAAACTTTATTAGAGATCTGGATCCTCCAGACTTCATGTAAACAAACAAGTTGTCGTATTTTCTTTGCTCCACCCACCGACCTGAATAAATAACGATAAATTGGCACCGTTTTCTAACGACTGTAACGCTGAAACTTGGTTCATGTCTTTGCTTTGGACCAGGTGAAGAAACTGAATCTGCTCTAGAACAACACATCAGAACAAAGGTTTGCAAGGTTTGTTCTTGCAGTGAGACGTTCTGAGCTTTCAGGACCTTCTAGTGAAACTATCGACTGGTTTTCTTATTGCTGCTGAAGTTTCTACTATAGTTTCTACTAGAGTTTCTACTAGAGTTTCTACTAGTTTCTCCTAGAGTTTCTACTGACGTTTCTACTAGAGTTTCTACTGACGTTTCTACTGGAGTTTCTACTGACATTTCTACTAGAGTTTCTATTGACGTTTCTACTAGAGTTTCTACTAGAGTTTCTATTGACGTTTCTCCTAGAGTTTCTACTGACGTTTCTACTAGAGTTTCTACTGACGTTTCTACTAGAGTTTCTATTGACGTTTCTCCTAGAGTTTCTACTGACGTTTCTACTAGAGTTTCTACTGACGTTTCTACTAGAGTTTCTACTGATGTTTCTACTAGTTTCTACTGACGTTTCTACTAGAGTTTCTACTAGAGTTTCTACTGACGTTTCTACTGGACTTTCTGCTGACGTTTCTACTAGAGTTTCTACTGACATTTCTACTGCTGCTACACATCAACACCATTTAGGAATACTTTAGATGGAGTACAGTTTAGCACCAAACAGCCCAATAATAAATTAGAATCAGCCCTTTCCTGTGAGTACTGTGCTGCATGAGATTTCTCAGGTGTTCCTAATAATATGAATGACATGTCGGCTGTACATCCAGACAGGAGACACATCAAGGATGATCCTTCTGCTTCTCGTTAAGTTTGTACTCTTCAGGACTCTCTGGTGGCTGATGAACTGCAGAAGAGAAAAAACAAAACGTTATCAGGACCACTTGTTCAGAACTGTTTAGAACTTATTTCTATGATGTGTTTTATGACTTGCTTTATGATACTCCTGTTTGAATGTTTGCTGATTTTATATAGAACTATGTAAAGTAACTTTGTGTATTTTGAAAAGCGCTATACAAATAAAATGTATTATTATATTTATTATTATTAAGACGCACTCCCCTACAATATGAGCCTTTTTTCTTCACATTTTCATCTTGTGTAAAATTACTTTACTTCTTCAATATCATCACAAGTATTACTTCAAACTTTTCTACTGCAGATTCATTTTAGCTTATTTATATTATTTTTTTTAACAATAATACATTCAGTTTATTGCTACTCTGTTGGCTCACTGCATTTACTCGTTATTGTACGTTTACTGAGTAAAATCTGGCACAATTATTTCCTTCGTGATTAATACAAATTGATCTTATAACACAAGTTAACCAGGCTACTAGAGCTGACACAGCTAACCAGGCTACTAGAGCTAACACAGCTAACCAGGCTACTAGAGCTAACACACCTAACCAGGCTACTAGAGCTAACACACCTAACCAGGCTACGAGAGCTAACACAAGTTAATCAGGCTACGAGAGCTAACACAAGTTAACCAGGCTACTAGAGCTAACACAGCTAACCAGGCTACTAGAGCTAACACAGCTAACCAGGCTACTAGAGCTAACACAGCTAACCAGGCTACTAGAGCTAACACAGCTAACCAGGCTACTAGAGCTAACACAAGTTAACCAGGCTACTAGAGCTAACCAGGCTACTGGAGCTAACACAGCTAACCAGGCTACTGGATCTAACACAAGTTAACCAGGCTACTAGAGCTACCACAGCTAACCAGGCTAATGGAGCTAACAAAGCTAACCAGGTTACTAGAGCTAACACAAGTTAATCAGGCTACTAGAGCTAACACAGCTAACCAGGCTACTGGAGCTAACACAGCTAACCAGGTTACTAGAGCTAACACAACTAACCAGGCTACTAGAGCTAACACAAGTTAATCAGGCTACTAGAGCTAACACAGCTAACCAGGCTACTAGAGCTAACACAGCTAACCAGGTTACTAGAGCTAACACAAGTTAATCAGGCTACTAGAGCTAACACAGCTAACCAGGCTACTAGAGCTAACACAGCTAACCAGGTTACTAGAGCTAACACAGCTAACCAGGCTACTAGAGCTAACACAGCTAACCAGGCTACTAGAGCTAACACAGCTAACCAGGCTACTGGAGCTAACACAGCTAACCAGGCTACTAGAGCTAACACAGCTATCCAGGCTACTAGAGCTAACACAGCTAACCAGGCTACTAGAGCTACCACAGCTAACCAGGCTACTAGAGCTAACACAGCTGACCAGGCTACTGGAGCTAACACAAGTTAACCAGGCTACTAGAGCTAACACAGCTATCCAGGCTACTAGAGCTAATACAGCTAACCAGGCTACTAGAGCTACCACAGCTAACCAGGTTACTAGAGCTAACACAGCTAACCAGGCTACTGGAGCTAACACAGCTAACCAGGCTACTGGAGCTAACACAGCTAACCAGGCTACTGGAGCTAACACACCTAACCAGGCTACTAGAGCTAACACAGCTAACCAGGCTACTGGAGCTAACACAGCTAACCAGGCTACTAGACCTAACACAAGTTAACCAGGCTACTAGAGCTAACATAGCTAACCATGCTACTAGAGCTAACACAGCTAACCAGGCTACTAGAGCTAACACAGCTAACCAGACTACTAGCGCTAACACAGCTAACCAGGCTACGAGAGCTAACGCAAGTTAACCAGGCTACTAGAGCTAACACAGCTATCCAGGCTACTAGAGCTAACACAGCTAACCAGGCTACTAGAGCTAACACAGCTATCCAGTCTACTAGAGCTAACACAGCTAACCAGGCTACTAGAGCTAACACAGCTGACCAGGCTACTAGAGCTAACACAAGTTAACCAGGCTACTAGAGCTAACACAGCTCACCAGGCTACTAGAGCTAACACAGCTAACCAGGCTACTAGAGCTAACGAGTCGCTCTCTAGCAGCCCGTTACTAATCTGCCGGTAAATCCGGCTCCGTTCAGCGGCTCCGTCCTCTTCTCCCTTCGGACCGTCGTTCATTCGTTGGTGTTTCTTGGAGCACAGTTAGAACTGCAGCGCCCCCTGCTGGACATAAGAGGAAATGACCTGAATACAGACGGTAAAGATAACCAACAGCACGAGATTCAATTAAATTAAATGTTATTTACCGTGCATTAAAAAACTAAAGAAAACATTAAACACAGTAGAATAATAATAATATCTTAATAATCATAAAAATGCTGTTTATGTTCATGTTGGAATAAATGATTTTTCCAAACATTTTCATATTTTAGCAGCAGTTCTTAGAAACTGCACTATAAGAGTTCTGTCTGACATTATTCTAAATCTTTTCATTCTATTTAATTCAGAGTTTTAAGGTTTATTTTGTGATGCAAATCGCTGCAACAACACAGTAATTTAATTACTGGATCAATAAAGTCTCTATCTACCTTCTAAAATACATTTATTACAATTCTGTAACAAAGGGGGACATTTCTATTCATCTGCTTTTGCTCTGAACATTAATGAGAGTTATCAACTAAATACAAAACATATAAAATCAAAGGAAACCCAGTGAAATGGAGATCATCTGTTATCTCTGATCCAAATCTTCTCCATCCTGCTGCTTTACTTTAACAGATTTCTGGATTCTTTAGTCTCATTATTTGTACAGAACATTAAAGAAAGCCTTCATCTCTTTCTAGTGAAAAACAGCAACTGGAGTTAGACATGAACCAAACAGAGGAAATGTTGAGCTAAAGACCCTTCAGTCTTCTTCATGAGGTGAATTTACATATTAGATATGAATCCCCTAAAACAATGATCTAAATCCTATTTCAGCTAAATATAATCCATATTCAGGCTGAGACCCGACAGCTTTAACAGCTGTGGAGATGAACAGACTCATCTGGAACTAAAGCTGGAACCCGACTAAAATCTACAAGAAAATTCAACAAATCCAAGCGTTCCCTGGATCCCCGACTTTGGTTTTATTTGGATTTATTTGTGACGTCTGCATTTCCTGACCTGAACTTCTACACGAGTGACGACAGTAAAGTAGAATCTGATCTAATGTCTGCTTTTACTGTCTGATGGCCTCAACACTGCAAAAAAACAGTATTTAAAGTTAAAAAAATATATATATAAAAAGAGCATGAATCATACTAAAGTAACAACAAGTTCTGTTCAGTTCAGTTTATTCGCCATTTGAGTATAAAACCACATTGGAAAGAGGTGCAAGAAGCTCAAGTGCATTGTCAACATCTAAAAACAACAAATACAGGAGAAAATAGGACAGTAAAAAGAACAGGGAACAAATGCCACATAAAATACTTAAGAAATAAGGTACTAAGATCCAATAAATAGTTCATAAAAAAACATGTTAGAATCAAGGTGCATTATTTAAAATCAATAATAATAATAATAATGAAGTTTTGTTTATGAAGCATTTTTTCAACAAACGATTAACTTCTAAAAAATATTCATGCTTATTTTTAATGGCAAAACAATTTTCATAAAGAACAGCATCCAGTGTGGAGCTGCAACACTAAACTACACAGTGATAACAACACACTTTACACTGGTTCCCAGTCCACCTCCCAGTAACATGGTCCAGTCAGAGTCTCTCCACACCAGCTGCTGCTGCTGCTGCTTCAACCTCTGATCATCAGGAGACACTGCATCCTCTCATCACCATGACTTCCATCTGCAGAGAGAAGAAGAAAGACCAGAGGAGATCAATGAGTTTGATCAGCAGCTCATCAGAACTTCAGTCATGTTCAGAGCAGCAGCTTCATGTTAACGTGTTGGAGTGAACACGGGGAGTAAATCAGCTTTATTTCCTCAACATATCAACACAACAACAACAGTCAGCTTCACATCCACTCAAACACACCATGACAACAAGCTTGTGGCTCCTCTGATTGGCTGACTGCTGTCTCTGTGTTTCTGTCTCCATTCTGCTCTCAGAGCTTCACTGAGAAGCTGCAGGTTTACAGGAGACACTGGATCTTTGCTTTGATACTGACTGTGTTTAGTAGAAAACTGCTGGAAGCAGCAGAGACTGATGGAACCTTCTACTGACCTCAGAGTCTTCAGGCTGCAGTCTGGATTCTCCACAAGATCTAACAGATGTTTCACTCCTGAATCCTGCAGGTTGTTGAAACTCAGGTCCAGATGTTCCAGATGGGAGGGGTTGGACTTCAGAGCTGAGGCCAGAGAATCACAGCTGATCTCTGACAACCTGCAGTACCTCAGTCTGAATAAAGAATAAAAGATGTGTATCATTGATGATCCATCAGATGTGTTCAGGTTCTGAATGTGCAGCTCAACATTACTTTGTCCTCATCCATCAGCTTTTCTCTAAAAGCAGCAGAGTGACTTTGTCCTTCTGTTATTGTGGATCATCATCATGTCAGCCTTCTACACACATCATCCACATGTCAGCACAACATTCATCCACCTATTCATGTCCACACATCAGTGACATCTGCTGACCTCAGTCCACTCTCTCATTCCAGGATCAACATCAAATCTCTTCATTCTCTATCATTTATTCCATCACCTTCTTCTTCTGTGTTTATCAGCTTGGTATCTTTGTCTCATTCACATCTTCCAGTGTGTCTTCCAACAACAGTCACATGTCATCTGTACATTCCAGAGGGATTCTGATTCCTGCTGTCCACACTGACTGTCCACTGCTCTCTTCCTAACACAACTCCACTGGAAGGACTCACTTCATGAGCTCAGCTCACACTAACATCAAGCTTCAGCTTCTGACTCACACTAATCAACTTCCACACTGTTGGGAACTAAACTCCTCTTTGACTTCCTGAGGCTCCACTGCAGCTCAGAACAAACACAAACAACTCCAGACTTATGTGGTATTTTAAAATATTTTCAAACATTCTTTTCTCCTAGTTTTTATAGATTTGGTGTCAGGACAAGAACATTTACACACTACTGCATGTTTTAGGATGTTGTACATGAATTATTTGAAGTTGGATGAGTGGGACGTAAAATGTCCTCCAGGTCTGGAATGACCCTAAAGCAGGTGTAGTATCTGACCTGAGACTAATGACTGATGAGTTACTGAGATCATCAACAGAATGGAATGTGTTTTGTCAGTTCTTGGACAATTAATGGTGTTTTAGAAGGGGTGGCTATGTCTAGGGGTGGATTGATTTGGGCTCTTTATTTTGACCGTGGGGTCTCATTATAACAGAAACCACATGTTAAGACTTCATAAACAACCAAACCTAAATAATTGGGTGCATATTGTTATTCTGAGCGGTTCATATTGACTGAATCCTTCCAGGGAGTCTCTGTTCTTTATAATAAACTTATTATTAGGCAAGTCAGTGTCAGTGGACGTTTCCTCTTCACCTGCACATCATGGATGTCTGAGAAACTACACAGGTTGAGAACCAAAATGGCCGACAGCCGTCTCTGTGATGTCCTTCACATCTCAACCACCAAACCTGTATGTTGATGGGACAGGATGCAGATTTGGTGTGTATTCATGAGGCCCTGGGGGATGTAACTATGGCAACAGGACTTTGTAGGTGCTTCAAAACCAAATCCCTTCTTGGAGAAACGTGGTCAGACTGGTGCTGATCCAGTGATGTTCCTCCTTTGCCAGGATCCACCGTATGGGTCTGTGGAGAGCTGGTTTCTGCTGGGAGCTCCTCAGCAGAGAGAAGGTTCTTGTTGGTGTGTTCAGTCCAGCTGGTAGCAGCTCATGGATCACTGAAAGTTCTGTCATCACACAATACTTTGAGTAAAACTTCACAGCGTTCCTCCCATGTGTTTGTCTAAAAGCTCTTTTCAAAATCCACCTGCAGTTTTATTGTATTTTCCCTGAACACACTTTTCTTCTTCATGTCAGTCATCAGTCTCAGATATATGTGTGTGTGTGTGTGTGTGTGTGTGTGTGTGTGTGTGTGTGTGTGTATGTGTGTGTGTGTGCATGTGCGTGTGTGTGTGTGTCTGTGTATCATGGATGTTGAACCAGCATGGAATACTTCTGTACTAAATCCTTACATGTACTTAGTTCCTTTCCATAACACATGTATGACATGAGTTCATGTTTTCTGTAGTTCCAGGTTTACTGCTGTACCTGCTGACAGGAATGATCCGTGTGTGAACAGTCATGTATGATGTGTCTGTCATACAGATTCTCTGCTGTTTGTCTTTAACGTGTGGTTTGATAATAATAATAATATAATAATAATGGATAAGATTTATATAGCGCTTTTCAAGGCACTCAAAGCGCTTCACAATGAATCCATTATTCATTCACTCACACATTCTCACTCGGCGGTGGTAAACTACGTTTGTAGTCACAGCTGCCCTGGGGCAGATTGACGGAAGCGTGGCTGACAATCTGCGCCTACGGCCCCTCCAACCACCACCAACATTCACACGCATTCATACTCCAGTGTGAGTAGCAGCACTGGAGGCCAGGTGGGTAAAGTGTCTTGCCCAAGGACACAACAGCACATGACTAGGACAGAGAGGGAATCGAACCGTCGACCCTTCGATCATTGGACGACCCGCTCTACCACCTGAGCCACAGCCGCCCTTTGATGCTTCAGTTTCCAGAGTTTTAAAGGATTCAAAGATCAGACTAAAGTAGAAACATTCACAGAGAGCAGGAAGGCGTACAGAAATCATGTTTCATGGTTCAGGCAAGCCTCTTTTTCTTATTCTGACATCTTTTAGTGACTTTTTTTGTCACTTTGTGTTATTCTGGCTGTGTCCTACTGACATTTCTGCGTTCTCTTCTTCTTCATGGTTGTTCAGTTTCCAACTTTTTGGGTCATTTTTGCATCTTTTAGTGACAGTTTAGGTCCATCAGTCCATGATACTTTCTTCCAGTCTTCAGTAGTCCATTGGTGGTGTTTCGTGGTCCAGGAAGCCTCTTTTTCTGATTCTGACGTCTTACCAACGGCTTTCTGCTGCAGCTACACCTGTCAAACCTGCAGCTCCAAGTCTTCTCTTCACAGTTAGACTTCTTACTACGACCTCTATGAAGCTGATTGAAGCTGTTGTCCTGTGAGCTTCTATTACCGAGCTGTTGACTCTCATAAGCTGGTCTTCTGGTTCTGTTGTGTCTTTGGTTCTTCCAGATCTCTTCCTGTCAGAGTTTCCTCCAGTTTCTGAGCCTTTTGATAGTGAAGAAAACTGGACTCACTGATGCCTTTCTTCTTCTCTGCATAAAGACCTCCATGTTTAAATGTTATGATGGTCTGTCTCTCTTCTATTGTTAATTTCCTTTTCCTTTCCATTTTTATAGCAACACACTACTTTCTGCAGTACTTCCTGTTCTGATAATGCTCTGGAGGGTTCCACGGTGTGTTCCAACACTACTTTTATGTAGACAGAGGGGGTTGGAAGTAATGACGAAAAGTTGGGAACCTGTAGGATTTGGTAGCACCAACTTTCAAGGCTTGATCAACCTCCATTGCTGCAGAACAGCTTTAAGGTGTTAACCCATTTCTGTTCCCTGAAAAAGGCCTTTTTGTATAATTCTGAAATGTACATTATTTTTCAGTTTTAGGTAACCAGACTTTTTTTAAAATCTCTGGCAGTTCACCACTTTGTATTATTTCCACAGTCATTGGATTTGATCTACTTGGATTTCATTTAAAAAAAAAAAAAATTGAAGTGTTCTAAATGTTTTGACTGGTAGTGTAAATCTACAGATATCTATGGATGGTTTTAATGTTGTGTAATGAATATTTCATGAAACAGTTTTATGTGATATAGAGCAGAGATTTGCTGTGACTGGATTCATCGGACAGTTTAAATTAGAATTGGATATTACGGTGTCACAGTATCAATAACCCGGATATTAACCTCATTACATATCAATAACTGATATATTTTGAGGTATTGTTCATATTTTCTGTGTGCTTGTTTTTATGGATTTTCCTACATTTCTATTGGGAGCTTTTATTTTCTTAAATAACCTCCAGTCTTTCAGTGATGTCCCTTCCTGTTGAGTTGAGCTTTAAATTCAAGTAACAGATGATCAATAGATGATCAATGACATCACCTGCTGATGTCACTGCTGCTACTGCGCTGTGATTGGTTGACAGAGAGCCAATAAAAACCTCCTGACATCTTCAGAGCCTGTTTGGGCTCCGAGGAGGAAACAATATTTTTAGATTCAGATCAGATGCTGTTCCTTTACCTGAACATTGATCTGGGTCGGGTTCTACGTTAATTTTTGTGCTTCTGTGCAGTTCAGTGAGAGAAAAACTCCTCTGATTGCTGCCATGTTTCAAATTTAAATAATTACCTGAATACACCGTGTTCCAAAAGTTGGTTCTCTGCAGAAAAACAAAGCTCAAAGACTGATGCACCATAATCCCTTTATTCAATAATCAGTCTTTCATGAATGTAGGAGGTTCTAGAGTGTGGATGGTTGTGTCTTCTAGAATTGAGTTGTTTCATGGTAGTTGGTGGTAGACGGTAAACATGTCCAGGATTCCCTAACAGTTGTCATTTGGGTTGAGGTCAGGGCAGTTTGGGTTCCATTCCTCCTTAAAGCCAGGTAGAAGCTCAGAACATCATTACTGAGTCATACGGGTTCCATCTACATAAATACCAATCCAGAACATCTGTTAAACATTTTCCGTTCAGTCACAGGCCCTGATGTGTTCCTAAACAGGAAGTAGAACCTTTTCTAGAGTGTTGTTGGTCTAATATTGTGCATTAACAGTGGAACCTTGAGGAACAATGTTCAGCTCAGAGACCTGAAGCAGACATAGACCCCCAAACCAGACTATGGACACTGGATTCCACCATCAGAACATGGTTCTGTTAGTTTAATGCATTTTGGTCAAACAAGAGATTTATCTCCTGGGACCTGACAGTTGGACCAGACCAACAACCAGACAGAACCTGATGGACCAGGTGGAACCCATCAAACATGTTGTCCAGTGGGGAGAACCAACTTTTGAGACTCGGTGTATCATGAATAAATCAGATCCACAACAGAAAGCATCGTCCTGCTCTCAGCCGACACTTAAAGAAACCTGTCAGACTCTCAGGAAAGCAGCTCATCAACTAGAAATCAGAATGTTTTAATTAATACGTATAAAAACAACAAGAAAGACAACACTACAGGAGGAAGAGAGGGGTGTTTCCATGAAGACGGTCCTGAATCAGTCTGTATGCGACACCAGAGTCTGTTTTTAGCCTGAAGCTCCGTCGGGTCCAGCAGATATCAGTCCATCCCTCCGATGTCGTGCTGTTTGTACGACTGCGACACCAAACCTCCTACAGAGAAACATCCAGAGTCAGAAACAAAACAGACGGAGGCTGGTTCCAAACTACAGTTGAACAAAAACCACTGGAGGACGAGTGGAGCTACATCTGGTCAGGTTTTACTTCACTTCATTTATAGTTAATATTCTGGAACTGAAACTAAGCATTCAATATATAGTCTAAACGTCTAAAAACTGGAATCTTGTCTGGTTCAACTTTAACACATCAGGTTCTACTGATGTTAGAACCTCAACAGTTGGAGAAATGTGGACCAAAGACTGGATTTTAGTAGAAACATGGATCCATCCATAGATAAACACTGACAGGAACTTTATGGAGACACTAAACCAGCCTGGATTGGAGATTTTACACTTATTTTCAGTTTTAAGGCCCAGTTGTTCAAATTCTGTCCTCTGCTGGATCCATTAAAATGTCCTTGTCCTGCAGCATTAACTGTAAACTTCTGACTGGCTGTGATGTTTAGAACTCAGTCACTAAAATGTTAAAACCAGGTTTAAAATGAAAAATAAATATTTACATTTTTTGAAATACTTGTCTCTATTTACTTGTTTATATATATTTGATACTTGTTTTAAACAGCTGTTCGTTGTTTGTTATACTATGTTGTTTTTTGTTTTTTTGAAGACACAACAAAGTTTCATTGCAGAAATGCAATGACAATAAATATCCTTGAATCCTTGAATAAATAAAGTTCAAAAGTCAGAACTGACTGTCAGCTCTACATCCTCAACTCTTTCAGCAGCTTCTCACTGGAAAAAACTTTATTTTATATTAATATGAATCAACGAAAGTCTGAGATTTTCAGATGAGCTCAGAGCTGGAGGCTGAACTGAATTAGCTTAGCTTAGCGTAGCGTAGCTTAGCATAGCAACTGGAAGGAGGAACAGGTAGCCCCAATGCAAAAACAAACCTGTTCAACACAAACAGAAATGGAAAACGTACAGTTTGAAAACACCAGTAGTTTAAGAACGTACACATCCCTAAAATAAACATTCACATTTCTGCTTGTGGAAGAACTTCATTAGAATCTGGTTTTCTCTCCTCCAGGATTAAAGCAAAAACGAGCATTTCCCAAATTATTATTAACAATAAATCATTGTTCAGGCATTCATTCATTAGTTGTTTTTCATGGATCTTTTTCTCTGTTTTCGGGTCAGTCTCCAAGATCTGCTCCTTCATGCAGTTTATTTATTCTATATGTGGTCTGATATGAACGGATTTCTATTTTTAATAACACTGGAGCGGACAAACAAAGCCCTGGATTTCTAGCTGATGTTAACCTTCAGAACTCCTAGCTGCAGCTCCCTGTTCCTCAGAGCTGCAGGACTTTAGAGTGAAACTTGAACCACAGTGAGTTAAAATGATCCAGGAGCTGCTTGGAGTTCAGACAGACTGTAAATTTATGGACAAACAGAACAGACAGGAAGTGAGCAACTGTTGCAGACAGACAGAAACTTCACAATAAAAGCCCGGGGAGCAAGGCGGGAGTGGGAGCAGGAGGGTCAAAGGTCAAGCAGGAGGCAGATGGACACGAGTCAGTCAGGAAACAAGCTTCATCCACCACAACACACCTCCAGCTGACAGCCAACCACAGCCAGAGGGTCAACCAGAAGATCCAGAAGATCCAGCAGAGGCTCCACCAGAAGATCCAGCAAAAGATCTACCAGAGGGTCCACCAGAAGATCCAGCAGAAGATCAACCAGAGGATCTACCAGGGGATCCACCAGAGGGTCTACCAGAAGATCCACCAGAAGATCTACCAGAGGATCTACCAGAAGTTCCATCAGAGGATCTACCAAAAGATCCAACAGAGGACCTACCAGAAGGTCCACCAGAAGATCTATCAGTAGATCTATCAGAGGATCCACCAGAGGATCCACCAGAAGATCCACCAGAAGATCTACCAGAGGATCTACCATAGGGTCCACCAGAAGATCCAGCAGAGTATCCACCAGAGGGTCCACCAGAGGATCTACCAAAAGATCCAGCAGCGGATCTACCAGAGGGTCTACCAGAGAAGACTCAGGAGGAACCACATCGCTGATAATAACTCTAAAGTCAAACTTTTAACTTTCTCCTGCTTTTTTGATTAAATTTTCTGTTCATTGTTTTCATGTTTGGAAATGATCCCAAATGATCCTACAGGTTACAGCAGGTTACCACCTTTGGCGTCTGTTCCCCTTCAACCTCTGCAGGTCTGAGCCCATCTTCAGGTTCAGATCTTACCTCGCCCTAATCTGGCTTCAGACAGGCAGACGCTGTAGGAGGAAGATCTGCCAGGACTCTCTGCTCTGGTCCAGGTTAGATATCATCTATTCTGACTAAGCACACTAGTTTCATGTTGGTCTGTATCTACCAAAGATCAGAGAGAACCTTCAGAACTGATGCTGGCATTGCTTGCATGAACTGCTGCTCTGTCGGTGTCATTTCTCCTGATATCAGTGAACCTTCCTCTCAGTCTAAATCATCTGAGTCTCCAGTGTGCCTCTCTGTGTCGGCCTCCTCATCTTCTCTCAACTGCTGAACTTCCACAACATAAAGTTGAATTGAACTGAATCTGTCCTTTTTTAGGGAGATGCAAACTGAGACTTCCTGACAAACTCTGTTGTTGTAACTTTGCTTTGTAAAGCTATAAAGTTATTATTCATGTTCCTCATATTAAGGACTGTTGATGATTCTTTATGTTTTCAGTTTCTGGCTGATAAATACTGTACTTTGGTGATTCAGCTGGCTGGTGAAACCATGCCTCTGTTTTGTGGTTCTGACCCGGCTGTGGCTGTACCGTCAGCTGGAGGTGGAAGCAGCACAGGGAGGTTTGGAGGCAGCCGGCTGGGAGGTCGGACTACAGGGCAGCAGCAGCAGCAGCAGGGCCGGGGGTGGTGGTGGTGGGCTTACCTGAGGCCAGGGCCCCCTCTGCCCTGCCCTTCATCCCTCCTCCTCCTCCTCCTCCTCCTGGGCCTGAGCCGCCTAGAACCTCGGGTACCACCGGGAAGGAGGGCCGGTCGCCCCTGTAGGGCTTGGGCCTGAAGGGGAAGTCTTTGTCTTTACCTTTGGAGCCTTTGGGCCGACCGGCGGTCTTCTTCTTTGACTTGCCGTCACCCTTGACACCCAGCAGGGGGTGAACCTCTGGGGACACAGAACCACAGCTCACATTAGACGACGGTTTTTGCTTCGTTAGCACAGTGGACATTTGATCTGAGCTGATGTTTCCATTTCACTCCACGGACTCCTGGTTAGTTCCTCCAACAGATCTGTTCCATCAGCGACTGTTATTCAGGAACTTCGTCTACACTGCAAAACTCTAAATCTTACCAAGTCTATTTGTCTCATTTTTAGTCAGAATGTCTCATCCCACTTGATTTAAGATAAATTCACTTAACAAGAGACATTTCAGCAGATGGAGGGACTTGTTTTAAGACAACGCATCTTAAATATCTTGTTAAGTCAAACAATCTGAAATTATCTTGTTTTGAGTTGAATTTTACAAGAAAACTCAAAATAAGTTTAAGCCTCGTGTCGTCCTGCAGGTCAGAATTGACTCGTTTTAAAGTTTGAAAATGTGAGAAAAAAAAAATTTTACAGTGAAACTTCTGATGTCCACATTTTCAACATTTTTGGGAAATCTTTGAACATTTTTATGTGGAAAAAAGAAATGTTAAAAATGTTTCTTAAGAACATTCACAAAAAAAATTGACGATTTTTATGTGAATGTTCTTAAAGAAAATATTAGATGTTTTACTGATATATATGGAATCACTAGATATTTTTAGGATTTTTTTGGAGGATTTTTACTAATTTTTTGAAAATATTTACAAGAATTTTCTTGCCAAATTTGGGGGATTTTTTAATTAAAACTTTTAAGAGAAACTTTTTTTAAAAAATCCAAATTTCAGAAATTTGGGGAATTTTTTTGCTGATTTTTGGGATTTTTTTCAGACAAGGAAACAATATTTTTTGGTGCCCGTAAATGAAGACAACAGGAGGGTTAATACATCTAAAATTAGGAGGTTACATGAAAGCAAAAATCTATTTTTGAGTGAAAAACTGCAATTTTTTTTAAGCATGTCTGGCTTATTTTAAGACACCTAAGCTTGACAATCCTGGTAAAATAGAGCTTAAAACAAATTTTCCCAGCTGATTTTAAGATCTCAATATTCTAAATATCATATCTTATTTCTAGAAATCTTACCAAGCCATTTTTCACTTGTTCTATTGGCAGATTTTTCACATATTTCAAGTTAAAAGTTCCTTGAAATATTTTTTTTTTGTTGTTGTTTTAAGACGGACATTTTTTCCAGTGTAAAGAACCTTGACTGTCTAAAAGGTCTCAAAAAATGTCCAAAATTCTTCAGAATCTGTCCAGAATGTCTCAAACACATTAGTCACTGGTCGGAAAAAACGCTGCTAGCAAACTTCACTCCAACTTCCTCAAGTGACTTCGGGTCGGAGCTCCACAATCACCCCAAGAAGTCTTTGTCACGGTGCCCGTCGCTAGCTAAACCCCCACAATGTTCTCTGCTGTAGTCTGGGTGACGCCTCATCTGGTCCCTACAGTATTAAACAGGAAGAGGCTCCACCAGGTGGAACAGCCAGGTACTACAGCTGATCTACAGTATTAAACATGAAGAGGCTCCACCTGCTGGAACAACCAGGTACTACAGCAGAATTACAGTATTAAACATGAAGAGGCTCCACCTGCTGGAACAACCTGATACTACAGCAGAGCTACAGTATTAAACATAAAGACAATCCACCTGCTGGAACAACCAGGTACTACAGCAGATCTACAGTATTAAACATGAAGAGGCTCCACCTGCTGCAACAACCAGGTACTACAGCTGATCTAAGATGCATGATGTCAGTACATCATGGAGAGAATACAGGTTTTCTACATCTTTTGGAGCTTGTTGAGCCTCTAATGAAAGATATAAATAGTTAATTATCGGCAATATATTGTATCTCTGGTAAACCTCTCGGTCTGTATGGTGGGTTGGTTCTTACCGTCGCTGGGAACCCCCTGCAGCTCGATGGTGGTGGTCCGAGCCTTCTTCTTGGCCGGACCTCCCTCAGACGAAGGCTGTCGCTGCTTCTTGTCCCCGCCGGCCAGCGCCTCGTCTGGAGTGGCGGCCTGAACTGAGGCATCCGGCGGAGGACCGAAGGGGTTCTCCTCTGGATCCTCGACCTCAGGGGCGATGGGCAGGTACAGCAGGGCCTTATAGTCCTCCAGCTCCTCATCACTGCACACAGGACATCAGTTTTACTCACAAAACCAGCTGGACTGAGTTTAATACGTGCAGTCAAAAAGAACCATAAAAACTTGTATATATGTATACCTGTATATATTCAAGTTTCCAACAGTCCTTGAACTACTCATCGGTGAGATGTCTTTTGGTGGGTAAACTTTATCAAATCCAAACTGAAAATCCTGACATTTGATCACTATCAATTTATTTTACATGGCTCAGTTAACAATTTGCCTGAAATGAAGTGTCTGCACCAACCAAAGTCTGAAAGAACCTTTGAGACGACAGTTTGTGAGGGTTGAACTGGAACCAAACTGGTTCTCAGTTATGATTCTGAAGATCAAACGGATTCTAAGACTCAAAGTTGGGATCAGAAGATTCAGAAAACTTCTCAGATTAAACAACTGAAACGTGTTTTTCTTTCTCACCTGCTACAAAAAGCCACGATGGGATCAACGGTGGTCACATCCACCTCTTCATCCTCGGCAGCGTCGGCGCCTGGAACACAAGTTCAGGTCTGAGAAACCAGCAGGGAACCAGTGGAACCAGCAGGCAACCAGTGGAACCAATGACACCAGCAGGGAACCAGTGGAACCAGCAGGGAACCAGTGGAACCAATGACACCAACAGGAAACCAGTGGAACCAGCAGGAAACCAGTGGAACCAGCAGACACAGTTCAGGTTCTCTGGTTACCTACCTGTCTGTTATCTACTTGTCCGGTATCTACTTCTCTGGTATCTACCCGTCTGGTGTCTACCTGTCTAGTATCTACCTGTCTGGTGTCTACCTGTCTTTACCTACCTGTCTGGTGTCTACCTGTCTGGTGTCTACCTGTCTTTACCTACCTGTCTGGTGTCTACCTGTCTGGTGTCTACCTGTCTAGTATCTACCTGGCTGGTGTCTACCTGTCTAGTATCTACCTGTGTGGTGTCCACCTGTCTTTACCTACCTGTCTGGTGTCTACCTGTCTGGTATCTATCTGTCTTTACCTACCTGTCTAGTATCTACCTGTCTGGTATCTACCTGTCTTTACCTACCTGTCTGGTATCTATCTGTCTGGTATCTACATGTCTTTTCCTACCTTTCTAGTATCTACCTGTCTGGTATCTACCTGTCTGGTGTCTACCTGTCTTTACCTACCTGTCTGGTATCTACCTGTCTGGTATCTACCTGTCTTTACCTACCTGTCTGGTATCTACCTGTCTTTACCTACCTGTCTGGTATCTACCTGTCTTTACCTACCTGTCTGGTATCTACCCGTCTTTACCTACCTGTCTGGTATCTACCTGTCTTTACCTACCTGTCTGGTGTCTACCTGTCTTTACCTACCTGTCTGGTATCTACCTGTCTTTACCTACCTGTCTGGTATCTACCCGTCTTTACCTACCTGTCTGTTATCTACCTGTCTGGTGTCTACCTGTCTGGTATCTACCTGTCTGGTACCTACCTGTCTTTACCTACCTGTCTGGTGTCTACCTGTCTTTACCTACCTGTCTGGTATCTACCTGTCTTTACCTACCTGTCTGCTCAGGTTCACTCTTGTCCTCATCCTCGATGTCAAACTCAGACTCTCGCTCTTCGTACTCAACGTTCTCGTCCAACTCTTTGAAGTCCGGAGCAAAAGCGCTCCAATTTTCCTGCAGACAACCCAAACGTTCACACAACGAGAACAGAAAACTACAAACTACATCGTTCGTACGATTACTGCTGAGGGTTTATTAAATGTCTACTGTTGCACAAAGAGAGAGTAACGCAACTTCAATCCTTGTTATGTCAAGAATTAATTATTATTGAGGAATTCCTGCTGATAATTATCCATCTCACCACTTGGTTCTGAGCCCAGATGGACACCACGCCGCTGGAGATGGAGGCGATGATCGGACGGACCGGATGCCACTGCAGCAGGATGAAGGAAAGTCGGTTAGCTGATTCTGAACATCCAACAAACTGATGCTCATCGTCAACATGAGGTGTTTTAATGTGTGTCTGAGGCTCACAGCCACGTCCAGCAGCAGTTCTCCTCTGGTCCCATGGAGGATCTTCACCAGGTTGCCGATGCTCTTCTCCCAGATGTAGAGGGCGTGCTGCCGGGCCGAACCGGCTACGATGTACTCGCCGTCTCCAGAGAAGCAGCAGCGTTTCCACGGAGTCCTGAACATACAGAACACCTGATCTGAAGCTCTAAAATCCTGCAGGGAAGGAAAACTGGTCCAACTGGAACAACGGCAAACACATCTACGCCCATCAGCCACAACATTAGGACCACGGACAGGTGAAGAACATCGAGATCTTGTTATAATCCAAGGTTCTGCTGGGGAACCTTTGAGTTATGACATTCATGAGGATGTTTGACATCCACCTAAACACTGCAGGTCAAGCAATCCCCAACTCCCCCATGGTAACAGCAGTCCTTGATGCCAGTTGCCACCCTCACCAGGACAATGCACCCTGACACACCGCAAAAGCTGTTCAGGAGTGATCCGGGGAACACAACAGAGCTACGGTTCCACACTCCCCAGATCCAAATCTTATTGAGCATCTGTGGGATGGTCCAGGATCAGCCTAATCTATGTGGGTCCCACCCTGCAACCCACAGGACCCACAGAATCCACTGCCACCATCCCGGTGCCACAGGATTCGATATGTCCTGTGGCACCAGGATGCTGCCCCAAGACCTCTGGGGAAGTCCTGTAGCAGCATCCCGGTGCCACAGAACATCGCCAGAGGTCCCATCCTGCAACCTATGGGACCCACAGAATTCCCTGCCACCATCCCGGTGCCACAGGACCTCTGGGGATGTCCAGAGGCAGCATCCCGGTGCCCCAGTGGGTCAGAGGAGGTTTAGCAGCATAAAGGGGACCAACCCAGTATTAGACAGGTGGTCATAATGTTTCTTGATTGGTGTATCTTTGTCATTTCTTTCATAACAACATTTAAAGACCAGTATCGTGAAGCCGTGCTGACGGACCTGTTGACCAGGTCCTGGAGTTTCTGCATCGGTTCTGGCTCTCCGTCCCGCCCACAGGTCAGAATCTCTCTGCCGTCGTAAACCCTGATGATGCGATCTGCTGTGTTTATGAGGAAGCAGCTGCAGAAAAGAGAAAGAACGACTTCAGACCTCACAGGTTCTCTCAAAACTCATCGGTTCAAATAATCCACACTGAGAACAGCCGTAGAACCCTCATCGACCCAAACTCCATTTGAAGAAGGTCCGATTCAATCCAGAGAACATTTACTAATAAATCCAGATTTTTAGATGATTTATTCAGACACAGCAAATATATTTATCGATAAGTTAAAAGAAGGAACACTTTATAGCAGCAACAACTGGATTAATGTTAATGAAGCTGCAATGATTATTAAATTAGACATCGACTGTTAAATCAATTGTTCTGATAATCAGTTTGAAGGATTATGAATAAAAAAACAAATAAATTCTGTTATTTCAGCTTCTTCAACATGTCTGTCCTTTTATTTTGTGTCTAATTTTAGTTGTTTTTTCTCGTTTTTCTCGCTGTGTGACTTTTTTGGGACCATTTTGTCTCTTTGTAGTACTTTTGTGCTGTGGCTTGTTTCTCCATTTAAAACTAAACTTTTAAACAATTAAGATTTTGTTTACTTGAGTTGTTTCAATCTGTTGGTCATTGTGGATGTTTTTGTCAAATTTTACATCATTTAAGGCAAATTTGTGTATTTTTTGACAAACATTTGACATTTTAAGCACATTTTGAGTAATTCTGGATGATTTTTAAGTCATTTCAGACAAAGTTGAAGTCATTTTCAACAAAGTTTTGTCATTTTAGATAAGATTTTGCTATTTTAACATTTTGACGTAAACTGAAGATCTTTCGACAAAACCAGATGCTTGAGTAAACTCTGATGCACATTTTTACTATTTTTTGTCATTTCAGAGACCAAACAGATTAATCAAGAAGACACTCAACAATAAAGATAATCAATAATTTGAGCACAGAAAGCTCCTGTCTCACCTCCCTTTGCGTGCGAACTCGATGGACTTGATGGCGGTGGTGTTGCTGGTTCCGGTCGTGACTCTGAACGAAGCCACCAGCTCCTGAGTGTTTGTGTTCAGCACCAGAATCTGCAGCAGAAACAGCAGTGAAGGAAAACTGCAGAAACACCGACGTCCTTCAGATGAGAACTGCTCAGTGTTTATCTGAACTTCACCAGATCTGTTATTGGGTCTACAGTTCCATTTCTACTGAGGACCGCTTCATATGGAGATCACATGATCAGAGTTATGGACTACGAAGACTAGTGGGTCAGCATGAGTCTAAAGTCAGAGTGTTCAGTGTGAAGCCGGATCTGTTTTTACCTGGTTAGATCTCCATGGTAACTCATACTGAGGAGCTAGATCTCCATGGTAACTGATGCTGAGGCGCTAGATCTCCATGGTAACTCATACTGAGGAGCTAGATCTCCATGGTAACTGATGCTGAGGAGCTAGATCTCTATGGTAACTGATGCTGAGGAGCTAGATCTCCATGGTAACGGATGCCCTGGAGCTAACCTGGTCCCCTGCACCCACACTCTTTGAGTCCTGATGTTGTCTCCGTGATGCTGACCTTTCCCTTGGCGTTGCCGGTGTAGATGTACTCGCCCCGCCGGTCGAAGGCCGCCACCACGTTCAGGTCCGAGTCATCGTCCACCGGCAGGACGACGTGTTTGGAGTCGGACAGCGTCAGCAGAACCGGAGCCGACTTCATGGGACAAACCAGAACTTTGTCCCTGAAACACCAGAGGAAGAACTGAATCACTTTGCATTGGACACCAGAACTTCATCAGTCCAGCAGACAGACACGGGACATTTTAGGAGGAAAAACACATCTGAACTATTTTATGTATTTTTGACCTTTTCTGCCATTTTAAAGAGTATTTAAGCCATAGTAAAGTTGTTATCATTTTAGACATTTCTGAGTCATTCTGTGCAGATTTTAAGTCATTTTGGACAAATATTCGTCATGTTGGACTATTTTTTTCCAATCAGTTTGGAGATATTTTAGGGCATATATGCATTTTTTTGTCATTTAGGACATATTTTTTTGTAATTTTAAACACCTTTTTGGTGATTTTTAAACATCTTTCGGTCATTTAGGGCTATTTTCTTGGTGATTTTTTTGAGTCATTTGGATTTTTTTTTTTTTCAAATGTTTTCTTTATTTTGGCTAATTATTGAGTGATTTTGGAAGTTTTCTGAGTCTCAGAACTTCATCAGTACAGCAGACAGACACATGACATTTTAGGAGGAAAAACAGGTTTAAGGTTGACTCATTCTGAACAAGCTTCAAGCAATTTTGGACATTTCTGAGTCATTCTAAACACATTTAAGCTGTCAGTTTAAATCATTTTTAACAGATTTTTTCCTCATTTAGGAAAAATTTTAATCATTCTGTGCAAACTTTATGTCATTTTGTACATATTTTCATAATTTTGGACAAATGCTATGTAGTTTTTTTGTCATTTTGGAAATATATTTGTCATGTTGGACTATTTTTGAGTCACATTTTCATAATTTTTTAATCATTTTTGACGTCTTGTCATTCTAAACATATGCTATGTGAATACTAACATACTTTTTTCATTTTGAACAAGATTTAAAGCCCTGAAAAACACACGTGAGTTGTGGTAAAAACTGACACCAGATCAGTTTTACATCCATCCAGGTGTCACAGTCTGAACTCTGAATGAAATATGACCAATTTTGGATCATTTTTGAGTCATTCTGGGAAAACAAGTAAATCTGAAAGGTTTTCATCATTGTTTGGATGAATCTGAATAATTTTGGGACAATTTTGTATAAATTTTGGACGTCTTCTGTCATTTCGAACAGTTTTTTTCCCCCATTTCTGATAAATATTGAGAAACTTGAGAAGACTTCATGGGACAAAAAACAAACAAACAAACAAAAAAAAAAACCAGCACTTGGTCCCTGAAACACCAGAGGAGGAGCCAGATGAACCCACAGCAGGACGGGTCCAGATTAACGGTTGGATTGAGCAGAACCGGACAGAACTCACATGTCTCTGGGGTGACACTGCAGCTTGAGGATGGGCGACGGGAAGCGGAACCTCTGGTCACAGTCTCCGCTCAGGACGTCCCACTGAGACACGATGTTGTCTGTGGAGGCGCTGACCAGCTTGTGTCCGTCTCGACTCCAGCTGCACACAAACACACAACAGGAAGCCGCTTCTGTCACATACAAACCACATGTTGACCTGCAGGAAGAGTAGCGTGACCATAGCGACACGGACATCACTGCCTGGCTGAGGCTGAGAGGAAGGTTCACTGACATCAGGAGTGACGCTGACAGAGCAGCAGTTCATGCAAGCAACACCAGCATCAGTCCTGAGGATTCTCTCTGATCTTTGGGTTTATATTATCAGACCAATATGGAGACAACTGGTCTGCTTAGCCATGTCAGAATGGACAATATCTAACCTCGACCAGAGCAGAGTCCTGGCATAACTTCCCCCTACAGCGTCTGTCTGTCTGACCTTAGAAAAGGGGAAACAGTCATTTTTCCTTCACAACTTCAGCCCTACAGATTCCTTCTCTGACGACAAAACGCTGCCGTGTCTCACCATAAGGAGCAGACCGGGTGGATGTGAGCGCTGATGATTTTGGCGATGCCTCGCGTCAGGAAGTCCCAGATGACGATGCGACCGTCGTTGCAGCCGACAGCCAGCAGGGTTCCCCAGCGGTTGAAGGTGCAGGTGAGGGCCATGCTGATGCAGTCCAGAGTGCCATCTGCCTCCTGACAACATGACCAGAGATTAGTCAACACCAGCAGCTCCCATCACATACTGGTACCAACACCAGCAGCTCCCATCACATACTGGTACCAACACCAGCAGGTATACAGAATGACTTTACAGCTCACAAAATAACTGAGTCACCTCTGGAAGAAACAACCAGAACCTCCTCAGAACCATCTGGTTCTTCATCTCGAGAAACTTTATCAATGATCAGAGTTCTGCCTTCATACTGTGAATATCTCCAGAGTTCCAGGTCCTTGAAGTCCATAGAGGAGAACGTTCCCCTGGAGAAAGTTCTAGAGTAGACCTACCGACAACTGTCCAGTTGTTGGTCTACTCTAGAACTTTCTCCAGTTGTCGGTAGGTCTACTCTAGAACTTTCTCCAGGGGACGTTCTCCTCTATGGACTTCAAGGAGCTGGAACTCTGGAGATATTCACAGTATGAAGGTAGAACTCTGATCATTAATAAAGTTCCTGGAGATGAAGAACCAGATGGTTGGTTGAGTCTATCAGGACTGACCAGACTGTGATTTCCCTCCAGCTCATGTGAACTAGGGCTGCAACAACGAATCGATAAAATCGATAATAATTGATTATTAAAAGCGTTGGCAACGAATTTCATTATCAATTCGTTGTGTCGCGTGATTCATGCATTGCTCACCATGTCGCGGAGCGTCTACTTCACCTGCAGAGCTTTGTCAATGCTGGCTGACTGAAATTAAGTTTGTTTTTTTAAATAACTCCACCTGGAGAGCGAGTTGAACAGAACGAGGTGGTGGCAAAGCGAAAGTAAATTCAGAGTAATTTCAACCAAACATGACGGACATGGAGAAAACAGTCAGACCGAAATCCTCAAAAGTGTGGCAGCATTTCACGCTTCAAAAAATAAAAAACATGCGTAACATGCAAGCTTTACAAAAGTGATATGATGTACGGGAGCACCATGATGATGATGCAACACCTGAAACGGAAACACGTTGGAGTCGCCGATGAGGAAGAAGGAGCTCAACAGCAGGTAAGTCACTACATTATCCTACGTTTGTTCTGTTTTTAAGTGAGAAAACGTAACGTTAGTCTGTCTGGTAGCTCTCCTGATGCTAGTGTTTGTTAGCTGATTAATGACAGGGCGTGTGTGTGTGTGTGTGTGTGTGTGTGTGTGTGTGTGTGTGTGTGTGTGTGTGTGTGTGTGTGTGTGTGTGTGTGTGTGTGTGTGTGTGTGTGTGTGTGTGTGTGTGTGTGTGTGTGTGTGTGTGTGTGTGCGCGCGCGTGAAACTTTTATTTCACTTTAATCAGCTTAAGCAGGGTTTGAATATGCTTTATAAATAAACATAACTTGCCCACAATGGTGATAATAATTTAAAGATTAAGCCTCAAGTTTTAATTTTCTCACAAAGTCTGAGTGAAGACACTGGTCTGTGTTGGAGTGAGGCAGGATGAACTGCATTTAGACCAAACAGGGGTTAAAGTAACTTATTTAGTATGTAGTATTTTTTATGGTGCTTGTCCTATCTATCTATCTATCTATCTATCTATCTATCTATCTATCTATCTATCTATCTATCTATCTATCTATCTATCTATCTATCTATGCGTGTGTGTTTGTGTGTGTGTGTGTGCGTGCGTACTTTGTGTTTTGCTCTTTGGACTACTTACTTGCCTTAACCTAATACTGCAAATAAAACCAGATAACTACTGAGTTGTAAATTGTGCTATAATACACACTCATACTATCTTTCTCATTTCATGAACAGCAAACAATGACAGGCTTCATGATGAGCAAGACATCATGTCCACCACAGCAAGCATCTGTCCTGACTGAGAGCATCCTCAACATGATGGTCACTGAGATGAGGCCTCTGTCGATGGTTGAAGACGAAGGCTTCGCTACAAGGATCTTATTTGCTCTGTCAGTCCAAATCTTCTCTTTCTGAATAAAGCGGTGGAAATTAAAAATGTGTTGTTTTTTTTATCCGATTCATCGATTAATCGAAAAAAAATAATTGGCCGATTAATCGATTATTAAAATAATCGTTAGTTGCAGCCCTAATGTGAACGTTATAAACTGTCGTCTTACCTCTGGATAGTTCTGCCCGAATGATTCTATAAGAGGAAAAACAAAGAGAGATTTAGATTAAACATTTCTTTATTTCTTCTTTGTGAACACAACAGATCTGAGGTTCAGAAAAACACCAAGGAGTTAAATCCACCAGACGAAGAGAAAACCGTCTAGAATCGGAGATTAAAGTCTGGGGTTCTTGACAAATACACAAGGAAAACGCAGAGTTACAAGACATCCAAGATTAATCAGAAAGTTTTTATGTACATTGCTTGCTCCTCCACTGGTTAAAAACTGGATCTAGAGTTTATTTATTTCTGTAAAAAGAAACGAGTTGAATTTCACAGAGTTGAGCATCGATGACGATGTTCAGCAAATGAACTCAAACACATGGGATAAATGCAGATTATATCGTCTCAAAGCTGTCGAAACTCTACAGACTGTTTAAAATCTACTTTCACGTTAACAAAACTTCATCTGATTGTTATAAAAACGACTGTTTCATTGATTTTCTTCCGTTCAGCTCAGCAGTTATCTCTAAATGTTGTAGACGAACATAAACATCTTATATAGAAGCTGTTTATATTCCCACATAGTGTTAATTAGATCCAACAGTGGTTTATATATATATATTTAAACTATCAATGACAGAAACACTTCATTCAAACACAATAAGACACCGTACAGGCTAACGTTAGCTCACCGTCTCTGCTGCCTTTATAATGAATATTTACACGTTAATATTAACCAGACAGTCAGACAGATCGGTGGACTACTTTAGTGTGAACTCTTTCTCAGAACTAAACTATTTGCTTCTTTAATTTATTTTAATTTGGCCTGTACTGACGTGCTAAGCTAACCCTGGATGCTAACAACAACAAGCTCCCAGCGGAAGCAGCTTCGAGGCCAATAGACGGTAAAAAAAAACCAAAAAAAACGGTAAATTAACGGTTTTCAGTTTCTCACCGAGCAGCTCCAGGTTCATGGCTGGACGTGTGAGGATCCAAAGTCTCGGAACGGCCTGTTTTTACTGATATTTCCCTGAATTTAGCTCCTGTTTTCTGGTTCAGATGCTGCCGGGAGACTGGCGCCGCGCCTCCAGTGAGGACCCCAAACAATGAGGCCGAAGATGTGCCTGAACGGAAAACAACCTCCGGGACCTCCTTCTTCTTCTGTGGTTTTACCTGCAGACCTTCTGCTGCACGGGAGAGGTTAACATCATGACTGGTACTATGACTCCTTCTATACCTCCTGAGTAGTGGTACTATGACTCCTTCCAGACCTCCTGATTAGTGGTACTATGACTCCTTCTAGACCTCCTGATTAGTGGTACTATGACTCCTTCTAGACCTCCTGATTAGTGGTACTATGACTCCTTCTAGACCTCCTGATTAGTGGTACTATGACTCCTTCTAGACCTCCTGATTAGTGGAACTATGACTCCTTGCTTCACTGACTTTTAGTTGATCTTCCTGGATCCTTTTCCATCTTTTTCGAGTCTCTCAGTCAGATGTTTCTCTTCCTCTGTTCAGTTCTTTTCCATGTGAAGCCATGATGCAGACATAGATAGACCTAGTCCATAGGTCCAGCACTGAGAAAGTGAAGGGGAAATATTCAACTTGTCAATGAGAAATACTGAGAGATGATACGAAATGAAATCATTTGAGATTTGAGGTGATCTTACTTCAGTTTATTCTGTAAAACACTATCAATAAAACAATAAATATGAGGATCTCCATCATCTTTTAACCCTCCTGTTGTCTTCATTTATGGCAACAAAAAATATTGTTTCCATGTCTGAAAATAATTCCAAAAATTCGGCAAAAGAATTCCCCAAATTTCTGAAAATTTGCAAAACCTTCAGGAATAAAATTCCAATAATTCCTTAAAAGTTTCCACTGAAAGTTTTATTTTAAAAAATCCCCCAAATTTGGCAAGAAAATTCTTGTAAAAATTTTCAACAAATAAGTAAAAATCTTCCCCAAAAAATCCTAAAAATATCTAAAGTGATTCCATATATATCAGTAAAACTTCTAATATTTTCATTAAGAACATTCACATAAAAATCAACCAAAATCCACTGGATTTTGGTTGATTTTTATGTGAATGTTCTTAAAGAAACATTTTTAGCATTTCTTTTTTTCCACCAAAAAATGTTCAAAGATTTCCCAAAAATGTTGAAAATGTGGACATCAGAAGTTTCACTGTAATTTTTTTTCTCCACATTTTCCAACTTTAAAACGGATAATTTTGACCCGCACGACGACACAAGGGTTAAATATTATATTCATAAACAGCAAATAGGCTTTGAATCTGAAATTGAACTTTCCTTCGATGGAATCATTTCGGAAGCATTTCCTCCGACAGCAAAGAAGCCAAAACATTCCGATGTTGAATGGACTGACTTTACTACAATTCTTGAATGAAATATGTCCAATGAGTGCTTTAATCAGCAGAAAGAACCAAATCTAAGCATAAAATCATGACATTTTATCTTCATGTGTCATTCAAAGATTTTTCCAAAAATACAAGATTCTGTCAAAGACCAAAAACTCTGCCAGGCTCCGTGCAGATATTAAATCCTGACGGAGAGATTTCAGGTGAACCGCAGACAGTGTTTCCACCGAGCAGAAAGAATAAACACTGAATGTGTTTTACTGTTGGCTCAAAGACAAATGCAGTCATCAGGAGCGTTTCCATGACGACAGAAAGTGTTTTTGTTTCATCTCCTGTGATGGATGAAGGTTTCGGGAACATCTCTGATCTACAGGATCTCTGACTTTACTGTTGGTCTGAAGCTTCTGCTCACTTCAAACCCATCAGAGACAGCGACGTCACACAGACACGTTTCACTGATCAGAATCTGGAGATAAATCTGGAGCCGGAAGTAGACCTCTATGTGTTTTCATAATAAAAATTCCAGCCTGGAATAAGCTGCTTTACAGAACTGATGCAAGTAATAATCATAATAATAATGGTAATAACTTTTTATATAGCAGCCTTAAGAACAGCTTTCACAAGGTGTTTTTACAGTCAAAATATGCAACACAGACAATAAAGTAAGACATAAGGAGATGAGTCAGAGCAGTCGATTAAAATAAATAGTAAAAATGATAGTAACTTCAGTGAATAATTAGCTAGATTAGCACTCAAATCAAACAAAAGGAATTACTTAGTTTAAAAATAAAAGAATAAGACTGAGGGTTAAAAGTTAGAAATTAAAAATCTAAAAAATCCATTAGAATTAAAGATGACATCACACCAAAGTACCGGCCGGCGAAAAATAAAACAAAGGAGAACATATAAAATAAACAGTACATAAATACAGAACAGAAAACTAAAAGTAATTAAAGCTAAATGTAAACCTCACATAAAAGCAAGTCGATAAAAGTGGGTTTGAAGAAGTGATTTAGAAGAAGTTAGTGACTGCATCTAATATTAGCTTTTCACAAATTGATCTCTGAATGAGAAGTTCCATTCCTTTATTTTAATAAAACTGCCAACAGATACATAAACATGTGGATAAAATATTATAGTTGCAGCTGATATGTGTGTTGGGATGTACATTCTGTTTAATTCCTCATATTAACCCCTGTGCAGTTTGTACTGTTTTAATATTTTTTGTTTGTATTCTTTAAATATATTTAAATTTTTTTTGTCCACATGGTGGGATTCTGAGAAACTGCATTGCACTTTTCTCTGTACGTCCTGTCCATGTAGAGATACCGACAGAACAGTTTAGTCTGACTTTGGTTTTAGTTTAATAGTTTAAAGATTAAGGCTGAGCTGGTTGTATTAATGCCTTGGTCGGATGGAGTCCAGATGTTTGGTGAGAACCAGACCAGGACTACCACAGTGGATGCAGAGTCCTGACAATGAAGCACGGAGGCACAAAACCACCACAAATGGATGCAAAATGACAAGTAGATGCAAGGCAAAGACAAAAAGACACACGATGACTACAGAAAAATAAAATTAACCCTTGTGTCATCCTGCGGATCAAATTGACCCGTTTTAAAATTTAAAAATGTGGAAAAAAGCATATTTTCACAGTGAAAATTTCCACATTTTCAACATTTTGGGGGAAATTTTTTTGTTGGAAAAAAAGAAATGTGTTTTTAAGAACATGCATTAAAAAATCAACCAAAATCCGGCAAATTTCGCTGGATTTTGGTTGATTTTTTGTGTATGTTCTGAAAAAATATATTAGAAGTTTAACTGATATATATATATAGTCACTTAAGACATTTTTAGGATTTCTTTGCAAGATTTTTACTCATTTTTTGAAAATAATTACAAGAATTTTCTTGTCAGATTTGGGGGATAGTTTTAAATAAAACTTTTCAGGAATTATTGGAATTTCTTCTTGAAGGTTTTACAAATTTTCAGAAAGAGTTTTGGGATTTTTTTCAGACAAGGAAACAATATTTTTTGGTGCCTGTAAATGAAGACAACAGGAGAATTTTTAAAAAAAGCAAAGCAGAGATACAAAGGACATTTCATAACATCAGCCTACCACAATGGATGCATGGTCCTGACAGTGAAGAAGGGACATGCAAAATACCACAAACAGGAGAGGAATATCGGCCACACTCAAGTTTATTTTTGCTTTTATAACTAATATAATATAATATAATAAAATATAATATAATATAATATAATATAATATAATATAATATAATATAATATAATATAATATAATATAATATAATATAATATAATATAATATAATAATTTGTATTTGTAACCATCAAAAGCGCAACGACAAAATCACGTCAGTCTGCATGCTTTTATTTTGAAGGTCTGGGACGGAAGCGCAGTGTCTTTTTGTGTTTAGTGTGTGCGTGTGTTTTGTGTGTGCGTGCGTGTGCGTGCTGGAGGCGCCACGTCGGCAGAAGCTGCAGCTTCGGTGTGAGCAGCACAAGTTTTTCAGCTGTGATAAAAAGCAGCAGCAGAGTTTCAGAGTTTCACGGAAAAAAAACAGAAAAACGACAGAAAGCTGCGAAACTTGGAGCGGAACAGTTTGTTGAGGGAGCAGCGGTGGAACCATGGTGAAGGTGAGTCCATCAGAGATCTGGATGGAGGCAGGTAACAGGATGAAGCAGGATGAGCTATCACAGAATTATTATTATTATTATTATTTTTATTATTATGATTAAAGGAGGATGTGGACGCATTTCTGCTCAGAGAATCTCAGTCTTTACCTGAAGATGAACCTTTAAAACTCTCCTGAGTCTGTTCTGGGACTTTAAAGAACAGTTTGTGAGTTTACCTGTACATTAAAGGGTTTATTCAGCAGCTGGCAAGAGGAGAACGTGGAACACCTGAGTGACATCATCACCACGCTCACCTGTGGAGTTTTACTCGCCTTTAAATATGAATAAACACCTCGAGTAGTTTAATTTAACCTGGAGACAAAGGATGCCTTTAAAAGCTGATTTTAACTCCGGTCAGCACATAAATAATCCAGAATATTAGCAGAAATATTCATCATTTCTGTAAAAATCTTTTTTATGATTTATGAGATCTGCTGAGAAACGAGGACATCAACACCAATATTCACCAGATTCTTTCGTATCAGCAGCAGGAAAAAAATCGGAATCTGAAATTAATTTCAGATTCAGAGTTGGTGGATTAAGTTAGGCGTAAAACTCGGACTCTGAATCCAAAATAACATCTCCGTTCTATTCTAAACTGTTTCCATAGCTTTAAATGAGCTGCCACCAGCCCCGCCCCCTTCAGGAAGAAGACTTCCTCTGTCTGACTTTCTACCGTCTAACTTTCTCTCAGTAAATCTTTTTAGTTGCTGTGTTTGCTGTCAGATGACATTATAAAATCAGCTTTTAAATGAAGCTAACTCATGTTAGCATGTTAGCATTTCGTTTGTTTCATCCTCGTTCTGCTGTCTGACAACAGAAACATCTGGAAATGAGAGTAACGTTATTGTAGTTCAGCTGGATTAGAATGTAGTTCAATGAGCTCAAAGAGCAGGAGAGAAGCTAACAGATGCTAACAGATGGAAACATGAAAACACCAATGCTAACATTAGCAACATTACTACTACTACAACCATTAAAGCTAACATTAGCAACATTACTACTACTGCAAACATCACAGCTATCATTAGCCACATTACTACTACCACTACTAGTACCATCAAAGCTAAAGATAGCCCCTTTGCTGCTAGCACTACTTTCAAAGCTAAAGTTAGCCACATTACAGCTACCACATCATAGCTGACATTAGCCACATTACTACAACTACTGCAACCATCAAAGTGAATGTTAGTCACATTACTTCTACCATCAAAACTACAGTTAGGCGCATTACTATTACTACTGCTATCATCAAAGCTAACACTAGCCACACTACTGCAACACTACCGCAACAACTACTATCAAAGCTAATGTTAGCCACATTACTACTACAATTACTGCTACTACAACCATCAGTACTACTGATAATGCTACTACCACTACTGCTACTGTTACTACTACTACCACTGCTACTCTGACTGCTACTACTGCTACAACTACGACTATCAAAGCTAATGTTCGATTTGCTACATGATGCTCTAACACTAAGGATCCTCCTATAGTTCTAGCTAGTGCTAACGTTAGCCAAATTAGCCTACAGCATGCTAACTCTAGTGCTAACATTAGTCACATTAGCCTACAACATGCTAATTCTAAGGATCCTCCTACAGTTGTAACTACTGCTAAAATTAGCCACATTAGCCTACAACATGCTATCTCTAAGGATCCTCCTGTAGTTCTAGCTAGTGTTAACATTAGCCACATTATCCTACAACATGCTAACTCTAAGGATCCTCCTACAGTTGTAACTAGTGCTAACGTTAGCCACATTAGCCTGCAGAATGCTAACTGTAAGGATCCTCCTACAAATGTAACTAGTGCTAACATTAGCCACATTAGCTTACAACATGCTAACTCTAAGGATCCAGGAAGCAGGAAGTAAATAAATCTGGTGGACTCATTCTGATTGGTTCACCTGTAAACAGTGAGGGGGTGGGGCTACACAGAGCTGAACCCCTATTGGTTCCTCAGTTTCTACATCGACATAATAACAGCAGTGAGTTCTAATGTTCACAACCTCTAAGTCTTTAAGATAAACAAAAAGGTTTTTTTACCAAGCTGAAAATGTGTTTTCTGTGTTTTACAGAATGTGAACAACGTCAACGTGGAGCCTCAGCCGGGGACCAGCGAGGCCTCGGACGGAGACGAACCTGCCTACAGTCAGCCAACAGACGGTAAGAACCAGTAAGAACCAGTCATTCTATAAACGGTAAGAACCAGTCAGAACTAGTCAGAACCAGTCAGCCTGTAGACGGTAAAAACTTGTAAGAACCAGTCGGAACCAGTCAGCCTATCGACAGTAAAAACCTGTAAGAACCAGTCAGCCAACAGATGGTAAGAACCAGTAAGAACCAGTCAGCCTACAGAGGGATAGAACCAGTTAGAACCAGTCAGACGTTAGGATCCAGTTAGAACTAGTCAGACGGTGGGATCCAGTTAGAACCAATCAGATTGTCGGATCCAGTTAGAACCAGTCAGAACTGGTTAGATCCAGTTAGAACAAGTTAGAACCAGTCAGACTACAGACGGTTAGATCCAGTTAGAACCAGTCAGACGGTTAGATCCAGTTAGAACCAGTCAGACGGTTAGAACCGGTTAGAACCAGTCAGACTACAGACGGTAGGATCCCCGGTCGAGGCTGAACTCTGGAGCATCAGGAGGGAATATGGTGCAACCTGAGCTCACATGTTGCTGCTATTTCAGACTCTGCTGGTTTGTCGAGGGAATAAGTGTGTTTGTGTAACTGCTGTTAGCATCGCTGCTCTGTCCAGTCTTTAACTGGCATCGTTTCTGGATGAAGCTTCCAGTTCTAATCACCGTTTACTGACCTGCAGAGGTTTAAAGGTTCTGGTAACTTCTCAGCATCCTTCTCGTTTTAATGGAGTTATCACCTCTCTGAAGCTAAAATGCTGCGAGGCTTCGTTTGAAGAGGAAAGAAGCTAAAACTCACCAGAGACTACACTAGAAAAAATCTGAACCACTGTGTTAAAAACACTGGACCTCTGGAAGGTTCAAAAGCTGTGAAAATCACAGCAAAAATCTGGAAATAAAGATATTTTAGCAGATTAGTGAAGGTTCATTTAAGACCATACTTCATTAAAGAACATTTTTTAAACCTACAGATTTTTGACAGAACAACTGCAACCATCAAGCTAAAGTTAGCCACATTATTAGTACTACTACTAGTACCACCATCAAGCTAACATTGGCCACATTACTACAACTACTACCACCTTTAAAGCTAAAGCTAGCCACATTACTGCTAGCTCTACCATTAAAGCTACAGTTAGCCACATTACTGCTACTACATCAAAGCTAGCAGTGGCCACATTGCTACAACTACTACTACCATCAAACCTAAAGTTAGCCACATTACTGCTAGTACTACCATCAAACCTAAAGTTAGCCACATTACTGCTAGTTCTACCGTCAAAACTACAGTTAGCCACATTACTACTACTACATCAAATTGGCCACTTTACTACAACTGCTACTACCTTCAAAGCTAAAGTTAGCCACAATACTACTACAAGTACTGCTACTACCACCGCCAGTACTTACTGCTAATGCTATACCACTGCAGCCACTACTACCACTACTGCTACGACTGCTACAACTATGACTGTCAAAGCTAATGTTAGTCACATTAGCTACATGATGAAGTGGACATTATTTACACTTTTGACCTGTTTTTTACATAATGTCAATTAATTTAATTTTCCAGTTATACTGTGGGGCAAATTGACCCGTTTTGAAGGGAAAAAAATCTTTTTAAAACTGTTAAAAGTATTTTTTTGGTTCAAAACTTCTTCTGCTTGTCTTATAAAGTGAAATCAACATTTTGAAGTAAAATAATTCATTTCACATATTTGCACACCCTGAACAGGAGAGTGTGTTAATTTTTCACTACATAAAAAGAAAGAAGATTCAAAATGTAAAATACAATTTTTAAAAAACAATGTCATGTAAAACTATCATTAATGTTCCTGACAAACAAACCTAATTGGAGGGTTTACACGATATTATGTGTAATTGAACAAAACAGGACAAAAATTGTAAAATAAAAGCGAACTGTTCAAAAAATAACCGTTCAGAATTGTTCCTCTGATTAGTGGTACTACTGTACATCATGAGGCTGACAGCAGGTAGTTTCTGTCCTTATCTAGAATAAGTTGTACAGTATTTTTAAAACAAGAACCAGGACCTGGTTTAGTCCAGACATCTGAAAACCACCACAGACCTTCTGACCCATGTTCAGTTCCACACGTCTGAACCAAACCTGGGAGCTAAAGACTTCCTCTAAGGTCCTCTTAAGATTTACAATATTCACACATTTGTCCCCAAAATAACTGGAACCAGAACCAAGTCTGACCCTTGAACTGGTGCATAAACACCGACCAGAATGTTAGAAGTTTGAAGACACACTAACTTCTACTGAATGTTCTTCCTCAATGTTCTGCATCCAATCTAACTGTGGATTTCTGGGGTGGTGAAGTTCTTGATTCTTCTTGGTTCCAGACTGAAGTCTTTCAACATCGTCTGAGGGACTGAGGTGAACTTTAGTCAGACTTTCATGGTGACATTCAGTAGGTCAAAGTTTCCACCAGTCTGATGGAACTGTTCATCTTCTGCTGCTTGAATCTTCTGTCCAGACCTCAGTCCCTGGTCCCTGAAAGTCATCAGGTCAAATATCTAACTCGTTTTTACTTTGGTTTGTCATAAAACACAGTTTACAACAGCAGTTAGTACACCTCTGTGGAGTATCACTTAAATGTCAAAAGATTCCAAACTGAATTACCTCAATGACTGCATTATTTTCTACGTAGAACAGCAGAATATTTCTACTGAACAACAAAAAAGAAACTCTTCATGAAGATAATAATCAAAGTTCAGCCCCAAAGTAGAAACTAAACTTAGTCCAGCTGTGATTCCAGTCAGTCCAACTGATGAACATGTTTCTAAAATGAGCTGAGAACAGAAGAACGTTCTCGGTTCAGGACCTATGGACTGGGTCTATCTATGTCTGCATCATGGCTCCACATGGAAAAGAACTGAACAGAGGAAGAGAAAAATCTGACTGAGAGACTCGACAACGATGGAAAAGGATCCAGGAAGATCAGTGAGCAACTAGAAGGAGTCATAGTACCACTAATCAGGAGGTCTAGAAGGAGTCATAGTACCACTAATCAGGAGGTCTAGAAGGAGCCATAGTATCACTAATCAGGAGGTCTACAAGGAGTCATAGCACCACTAATCAGGAGGTATAGGAGTCATAGTACCACTAATCAGGAGGTCTACAAGGAGTCATAGTACCACTAATCAGGAGGTATGAGTCATAGTACCACTAATCAGGAGGTCTAGAAGGAGTCATAGCTACCCTAACTCTAACCCTGTTATGTTTCTCAGGATGTTCCTGTTTTTTTGGCGTTTTTGTGATGTAGTGGAGTGTATTTTCCTGCGGAGGTAGGTCAGTGACATTTAGGATTTCCATTTATCCAAGGTTTTCCAGCAGAAGACCACCTAGAACCAATAAGATGGATGTTGTTCACTTCACCTGTCAGTGGTTTTAATGTTGCGGCTATCTGTGTAAATAAATAAATAAATCAATAAAAACCCGGACTGTGTTTGGACATCATTAAAGACGGTTTCAGTCCAATGTTTAGATGAACTCTGACTGTCGGTTCTTCCTGTGGTTCCCTCCAGACTCCGCTAAGGACCACGGGGCAGCGGCGCCGCCTGGCGTCGTCTGGAGGGTCACCGGCGGCCTCTTCAACGTCACCAAGGGCGTGGTGGGCGCCGCGGTGGGGGGCGTGGCCTGGGTGGGCGGCAAGAGCCTGGAGATCACCAAGTCGGCGGTTACCACGGTGCCATCGGTGGGCGTCGGCCTGGTGAAGGGCGGAGTCTCTGCTGTGGCCGGCGGCGTCTCCACGATGGGCTCCAGTGTTGCCAGCAAAGTCCCGTTCACGGCCAAGAGGAAGGACAAGGCGGAGTGACGAAGATGATGATGATGATGAGCCGACAGAGATGCTGATCTCCGACTCCACGGTACCTTCATCGGTTTCTAAACTCTAAACACAGAACAAGAAATGCTTCCTGGAACGTGGTGACTTCCTGTTGAATCTCTTCCTGTTTACAGCCAGACTGAGCATGCTCAGTGCCGCTCTTCACTCTCTCCAATCTGCACGTCTGGTGAAATGTTTCTCAGTTCCCATGCTGATTTTTAGTCTTTGTTTTTTATTTTTTGTGATGTTATTGAAGCAATGTTGAAGAGGTGTGTGTGTTGAGGAAGCTGCAGATCACCTGCTCAGGTGTTTTCTCAGCTTCCTGTTGTGAAATATTCTGTTGAAAGTTAAAACGCTGCAGCGATCGACTGACTTTTAGAAGATTTAATCATAAAACGATGAGCAGCCGGACCTTTAATCAGAACTCTGAGCTGCAACATTTGGATCTGAGGGACGGAACGATGTCCTGTATGTTTGTACTGTTATTTTTCAATGTATCAATAAAGTTCATTATATTCTGACTAGATTCTGTCTCAGTGTTTGAAGGTAAGTTAAAGATTTAGACTTTGGAGGTTTTATTATGAGCAAATATTCAGTTTAAATCGAATGTTTACTCCTAAAACAATGGATTTTAATGGGTTTTTTTTTTTAACAGCGAAGCTCAAAAAATATAAATAAACCATAAAAATACAGGAATTTTTCAGAATAAAATACATTTTGTGTCCTAAATTTGAAAGGAGCTCGTTGTGTTTTGGGGCTTTTTAATGTTAATTAAAGGATGTTTACATGTAAAAACTATGAAGTTGCCTTGAATATATGGTAATATAAAACAAACAGATGAATATACATTATTAAACTTTAACATTTTATCTAATAGAATCTTTGTGAAATAGTGCTAAATTTCGCAAATGTGCTTGAACAGTCTTGATAGTTTTTAATTTTTTTTAAATGGTTATTTATAGTTGTAAGTTTTTCTTTCTTTCAAAAATACAATCAAAATTTAAAAAAAAATCAATTAAAGTACAGATTTTTTTTCACAAACACTTTCATTTAACAGTTTTAATGTGAAAACTTCACTTAACAAATAAATCTGAACCAGAACTTCTCTTCTGTTGTCACTGATGGCATATAATTTTAGAAATATATTTAAACTTAAATTTATTAGCATTGTTTAATTAAATTAATTTTAACTGCGATAAATTTGCAGATGTATTTCAACAGTCAGGCCTGTTTCTTAAAATAATTTGAAATATTTGTCTTTATTCAGCTGAATAAAGACAAATATTCAGATTTATTATGAATTATTCTGACTATTACTGCAGTTTGCCACAGTCCCTGTTAGCCTCAAAACCTCCATCATTGTGCCTAAGAAATCAGGAGTGACCTGCCTGAACGACTAGCGCCCTGTTGCTCTGAGTCAGGTGATTATGAAGTGCTTTGAGAGGATCGTCCTAAAGCACATGAAGGACGTCATCCTGCTGGTCTGGATAAATATCAGTTCACCTGCAGGGAGAACAGATCAACAGAGGATGCAGTCTCCACGGCCCTGACCCACCTGCAGCTCTCTGACACCTATGTGAGGATGCTGTTTCTGGACTTCAGCTATTAATACGGCGTGCCGGACAAACTGACACTGAAGCTCCGTAACCTGGGACTGTCCACATCGCTGTGTCACTGGATCAGGGACTTTGAACAGTTTTTTGATGGAAAACAAATGTTTAAAAAAATTGTTCACAAAAAAATCAACCAAAATCCAGCAAATTTCGCTGTATTTTGGTTGATTTTGATGTGAATGTTCTTAAAGAAAATATTAGAAGTTTTACTGATATATATGGAATCACTTTAGATAGTTTTAGGATTTTTTTGGAAGATTTTTACTCATTTTTTGAAAATATTTACAAGAATTTTCTTGCCCAAGTTGTTTTTTGTTGTTGTTTTTTTTTTTTTTTTTTTTAAACAAAACTTTTAAGGAATTATTGGAATTTTCTTCCTGGAGGTTTTTCAAGATAAAAGTTCCTTGAAATAATTTTTTTCCGTGTTTTGAGTGGGACATTTTTTTCCAGTGCAGGGCTGCATTCAGTCCAGCCCTCTTCACACTATTCACCAGCGACTGCATCTCCATCCACTCCACAAACACGATGGTGAAGTTTGCTGACGACATCACCGTAGTGGGTCTCATATCAGACAATGATGAGATCCTCTACAGAGAGGAGATCCAGCACCTTATTCAGTGGTGTTCAGAGAACAACCTTGTTCTGAACACCAACAAGACCAAGGAGGTCATGGTGGACTACAGGAGGTCCAGGAGGACTACAGGAGGTCATGGTGGACTACAAGAGGTCCAGGAGGACTACAGGAGGTCCAGGAGGACTACAGGAGGTCCAGGAGGACTACAGGAGGTCATGGTGGACTACAGGAGGTCCAGGAGGACTACAGGAGGTCATGGTGGACTACAGGAGGTCCAGGAGGACTACAGGAGGCCATGGTGGACTACAGGAGGTCATGGTGGACTACAGCAGGTCCAGGAGGATTACAGGAGGTCATGGTGGACTACAGGAGGTCCAGGAGGACTACAGGAGGCCATGGTGGACTACAGGAGGTCCAGGAGGACTACAGGAGGACATGGTGGACTACAGGAGGTCCAGGAGGACTACAGGAGGTCCAGGAGGACTACAGGAGGTCCAGGAGGACTACAGGAGGTCATGGTGGACTACAAGAGGTCCAGGAGGACTACAGGAGGTCATGGTGGACTACAGGAGGTCATGGTGGACTACAGGAGGTCCAGGAGGACTACAGGAAGTCATGGTGGACTACAGGAGGTCCAGGAGGACTACAGGAGGACATGGTGGACTACAGGAGGTCCAGGAGGACTACAGGAGGTCCAGGAGGACTACAGGAAGTCAAGGTGGACTACAGGAGGTCCAGGAGGACTACAGGAGGACATGGTGGACTACAGGAGGTCCAGGAGGACTACAGGAGGTCCAGGAGGACTACAGGAGGTCATGGTGGACTACAGGAGGTCATGGTGGACTACAGGAGGTCCAGGAGGACTACAGGAAGTCATGGTGGACTACAGGAGGTCCAGGAGGACTACAGGAGGTCATGGTGGACTACAGGAGGTCCAGGAGGACTACAGGAGGCCATGGTGGACTACAGGAGGTCATGGTGGACTACAGGAGGTCCAGGAGGACTACAGGAGGTCCAGGAGGACTACAGGAGGTCATGGTGGACTACAGCAGGTCCAGGAGGATTACAGGAGGTCATGGTGGACTACAGGAGGTCCAGGAGGACTACAGGAGGCCATGGTGGACTACAGGAGGTCATGGTGGACTACAGGAGGTCCAGGAGGACTACAGGAGGTCCAGGAGGACTACAGGAGGTCATGGTGGACTACAGCAGGTCCAGGAGGATTACAGGAGGTCATGGTGGACTACAGGAGGTCCAGGAGGACTACAGGAGGTCATGGTGGACTACAGGAGGTCCAGGAGGACTACAGGAGGACATGGTGGACTACAGGAGGTCCAGGAGGACTACAGGAGGTCATGGTGGACTACAGGAGGTCCAGGAGGACTACAGGCGGTCATGGTGGACTACAGGAGGTCCAGGAGGACTACAGGAGGTCATGGTGGACTACGGGAGGTCATGGTGGACTACAGGAGGTCATGGTGGACTACAGGAGGTCATGGAGGACTACAGGAGGACATGGTGGACTACAGGAGGTCCAGGAGGACTACAGGAGGTCATGGTGGACTACAGGAGGTCCAGGAGGACTACAGGAGGTCATGGTGGACTACAGGAGGTCATGGTGGACTACAGGAGGTCCAGGAGGACTACAGGAGGTCATGGTGGACTACAGGAGGTCATGGTGGACTACAGGAGGTCCAGGAGGACTACAGGAGGTCATGGTGGACTACAGGAGGTCATGGTGGACTACAGGAGGTCCAGGAGGACTACAGGAGGTCATGGTGGACTACAGGAGGTCCAGGAGGACTACAGGAGGTCATGGTGGACTACAGGAGGTCATGGTGGACTACAGGAGGTCCAGGAGGACAGAGCAGCTCCTCTCCTCATCAAAGAGGAAGCAGTGGAGCATGTTGACAACATCCAGTTCCTGGGTGTCCACATTCCATCTGACCTGACCTGGTCTCTGAACACAGCTCACCTGGTGAAGAAGGCTCAACAAAGACTCTTCTTCCTCAGGAAGCTGAAACATGCTGGTCTCTCCCCTCAGCTCCTGATGAACTTCTGCAGAACCTCAATAGAAAGCATCCTCTGTCTTGGTGCAACAGTGTGGTATAGCAGCTGCACAGCTGAGGACAGAAAGAACTTATCCCAGGTGGTGAAAACAGCACAGGGGATTGTAGGAAGTCCTCTTCCAGACCTGGACTCAGTATACCGGGTCCAGAGGAAGGCCCGACGTATTGCTGCTGACCCCCTGCTGTTTGTTCCGCTTCCCTCGGGGAAACGGTACAGAAACATAAAAACTCTGATCTCCAGACTGAAAAACTGTTTTTATCCCAGAGCTGTCCATCCATTCCCTCTGAACACACAAGAGACTCACTATGTGCAATAAAGAAGTGAGTCTTGCACTGGACTGAACTTTATCACTCATCCTACTGCTCATGTGCACTAACTCTGTTTACATATTTATATCTTTTCAGTATTTTTTATTTTATTTGTACATAGTGTGCCTTTTTCTATTCTTTATCTATGACTGGGTGTCACCAATCGTAATTTCAATGTGTGGAAACACAATGACAATAAAGATTCTTGATTCTTTGTATTTGTCTGTATTCAGCTGAGCGGCCAGAAGGTAGAGCGGTTGTAACCCTTGGTGAACACTGGGAGGCAGTAGGACCCAGCGGGAGGCTCCAGGCTGCTGGTAATGAGTTAGAAGAAGAAGAAACCCGGCAGTTAACCCGGAAGAAAGGAGGAGTTTTGCCGCAGTGTCCACATGGTGGAGAGTTTTGGTGTTTTTTTTCGGTGTTTTTCTGGTATGTTTTTTGTGTTTTCCAGGATTTTAACAGCCGCAGGAGAACCGATAGAAGCGAAATGAAACCCGGAGAAGCTCTGTAGCGGCTTAAAGGTGAGTTTTTAATAAAAAATAAGGTTTAACTGGACGTTTAGAAGCTGACAGTTTAGCTTCATGTGGAGAAAATTCACAATTTCCACCTTAATTTAACTTTAACTGCAGTAAATAACCTGATAATAGAATAATATGACAGCAAAGTGTTTCTAAAAAGGTGTTTAAATCTTGAAATAATCCACTGTCGAGCTGTTCACCACCAGAGAGACACAATTTGAGCCTTTTATATTGATTATATGAATTATATTAAAACCACAGCAGCTGTTCAGTTTATAGCTAGTTGGTCAGAACTGTTAAAGCAAAAATAAAACCAATTCTGGACGGATTTTCTTGTGATTTTAACAAATATTGAGTCCACTTGGATGAATTTTGGACACGTTCAGGTGATTGTTGTGTGATTTTGAAGAAGTTTTTAAGTCATTTTGAACAGTTTTTGAGTTACTGAACAATTTCCAAGAAAATTTGCACAATTTAAACGACATTTTGAACAATATTGAGTAATTTCAGACATATTTCAAGGCTTAAACATTTTTTTGCGTTATTTCGAACAACTTTTGTGTCATTTGGAACAAGTTTTTTTTTAACTAATTTTCAAAATAAATAATAATGAATAATAATAAATAGAAAACATGTAGTAGATGGTTGGTCAGAACTGTTAGAGCAAAATAAAAAGATCTGTCTGATCAGTAATCAATACTCCAAAATAATAAAAACGTTTTGAAAATGAATTTTACAAAACTTGTTCCAAATGAAACAAAAGTTGTCCAAAATAACACAAAAAATGTCCTAAATTACTCAATTTATTTTAAAAAATTCTTGAAATGTGTCTAAAATGACTTATTATTCAAAATGTCATTTAAATCATCCAAATTGTCTTGGAAATTGTTAAATAACTCAAAAACTGTTCAAAATGACTTAAAACTTCTTCGAAATTACACAGTAATTCCCTAAATGTGTCCAAAATTCATCCAAGTGGACTCAACTTTTGTTAAAATTGTCCAAAAATCTGTCCAGAAAAAAAAAACAAAAATTGTCCAGAATTAGTTTTTATTTTGCTCTAATAGTTCTGACCAACCGCCTATCAGCATTAAAGTTCACCCACAATGACTTTTTAAAGTTTTCTCCGTCTTGAGACAGAATTATTCAAAAATTGTTGACAGTTGCTGAAAAGCTTATTCAAAATGACATGAAAGTCATCCAAAATCACAGAAAAACTCAGTATTGTTCAAAATAACACATAAATCATCCAAAATTACTTAAAAATTGTGAAAAATAATTTTAAAATTGTCCAAAAGTCCTTGAAAACTTCTTCAAATCATCCAAAATTACTTAAAAATTGTGAAAAATAATTTTAAAATTGTCCAAAAGTCCTTGAAAACTTCTTCAAATCATCCAGAATTACCCAAATATGTCCAAAAGTAGTCAAACTTTGTCCAAGTGGACTGAGCATTCGTTAAAATCGCACGAAAATCCATCCAAAAAGAAACAAAAAATGGTCCAGAATTAGTTTTAATTTTGCTAGAATTAGTTCTGACCACCGATCACAAGTTTTCTCCATCTTTAGATAGAATTAATCAAAATTAAAAATAAAAATTATTTCAAAAAACTTCTTCCAAATGACATAAAAGTTGTCCTAAGTAACAAAAAAAATTGTCAAAAATGACTCCATATTGTTTAAAATGTCATTTAAATCATCCAAAATTTCTTGGAAATTATTCAATAACTTAAAAACTGTTCAAAATGACTGAAAAACATCTTCAAAATTACACAATAATCACTGAAATGTGTCCAAAATTCATCCAATGTGATTTGACACTTGTTGAAAATCAAATGAAAATCTTTCCAAAAAGAAACAAAAGTCTTCCAGAATGAGTTTTTATTTCACTAGAACTTATTCTGACCAACCTCCTACCAACATTAAAGTTTACCCAGAACAACCTTTTTAAAGTCTTCTCTGGTGGATTATCAGAAACTAGAAACACATCCAGGGAACCAATGATTGTTTCTTCTGTCATAAACATTAAACTGCTGCATAATTATCCAAAAACACAGAATGTTTGGCATTTTTATTAGAAAAATTAAAACTATCAAAGTTGTTCTCTGCTGATCAGCTCACTTATTTAATCTTTATTTCTCTATTTGAGTTCATGAGTTTATAATTTAGCTTCAGAATATTTCCTTCATCCAGCAAAATGTCATTTATATTAATATTAATCATCAGGATCAATGTCTGTTTGAGGCATCGGACTGTTTCTGGTTTATGTGATTCTCTGATCTCAGACTGATGGTTGTTTTTTGGTTCTCTTAAAGTTAGAAACTTTTAAAGATGCTGAGTGATGCTGAAGCTGCAGAACTTCTCTCCTTCCTGACGCCGACGACTCGACGGGACGTCAAAGGACGAGCCACCGAGTACATCCTGGGACTGTCAGGACACCGGTGGGACCCCAGTTTAATATCAGCATCATATCAATACATTATCAATATAATATCAGTATATTATCAAGAAAAAATCTATATAATATCAGCTGTTTTCAGCTCCAGTATAAACACTGAACTGGTCCTGGTCCTGTCATCTTAACTCTCTGAGCTTCTTGATGCAGCTTTGAAAAAGTTTTTAGAGATCAAATTCACTCAAAAAGATGCAAAATCACCACAAACAGAACATTTTCATGACAAACTCAACACGAAATCATTTTATTACCTTTTGTCATTTAAAAACTACTAAAAATAAACTGTTTACATGAACCACATCCTGTAAAAACTAATAATTCTTTAGTCCTCGACCCAACGGTGAAGTCCTCACTGACTCCAGGTTCAGGTCCTTGAAGTCCATAGAGGAGAACGTCTCCCCAGAAAGTTCTAGAGTAGACCTACTGATAACTGGACAGTTGTCCTTTAGGTCTACTCTAGAAATTTCTCCACAACTGTCCAGTTGTCAGTAGGTCTACTCTAGAACTTTCTCTACAACTGTCCAGTTGTCAGTAGGTCTACTCTAGAACTTTCTCCAGTTGTCGGTAGGTCTACTCTAGAACTTTCTCCAGTTGTCGGTAGGTCTACCCTAGAACTTTCGCCAGTTGTCGGTAGGTCTACTCTAGAACTTTCTCCAGTTGTCGGTAGGTCTACTCTAGAACTTTCTCCAGTTGTCGGTAGGTCTACTCTAGAACTTTCTCCAGTTGTCGGTAGATCTACTCTAGAACTTTCTCCAGTTGTCAGTAGGTCTACTCTAGAACTTTCTCCAGTGGTCGGTAGGTCTACTCTAGAACTTTCTCCAGTTATCAGTAGGTCTACTCTAGAACTTTCTCCAATTGTCAGTAGATCTACTCTAGAACTTTCTCCAGTTGTCGGTAGGTCTACTCTAGAACTTTCTCCAGTTGTCGGTAGGTCTACTCTAGAACTTTCTCCAGTTGTCGGTAGGTCTACCCTAGAACTTTCACCAGTTGTCGGTAGGTCTACTCTAGAACTTTCTCCAGTTGTCGGTAGGTCTACTCTAGAACTTTCTCCAGTTGTCGGTAGGTCTACTCTAGAACTTTCTCCAGTTGTCGGTAGGTCTACTCTAGAACTTTCTCCAGTTGTCGGTAGGTCTACTCTAGAACTTTCTCAAGTTGTCAGTAGGTCTGCTCTAGAACTTTTTCCAGTTGTCGTTAGGTCTGCTCTAGAACTTTCTCCAATTGTCGGTAGATCTACTCTAGAACTTTCTCCAGTTGTCAGTAGGTCTACTCTAGAACTTTCTCCAATTGTCGGTAGATCTACTCTCGAACTTTCTCCAGTTGTCGGTAGGTCTACTCTAGAAATTTCTCCAGGGGACAGTTTCTCTAGAACCAACTTTGAGTATTCATGGATTAGTTCTGGTTCTATATGGGTTTTCAGCTCCAGTATAAACACTAAACTGGTCCTGATCCAGTGATGTTAACTCTCTGAGGGCCAACCAGTTTCTGGAGATTCTTTGCTTGTTTTTGTCTTTGCTTGTCTTAAAGTTGGACAGATAAACGTCTCATGTTCTCATGTAAGAACCTAAATCCTGAACTTCCTGTATTCAAAGCTTCTCTTCCTGTTTCCTGTTTCCAGTGATGGCTGCCGCTTCCTTCGCTCTAAACCCGATGTCGTCTCCGCTCTGCTGGTTCTGACCTCCGACCCGTCCATCGCCATCGTCAAGGACTGCTTCCACGTCCTGATCAACCTGTCGGCCGACGAGACTCTGCACCAGGTGACCGCCCATCCTTTACTGAATCCATTACTGATCGTTGATCTGGACCGGACAGACCTGATACGTCTCTGTGTTCTCTGTCAGGTTCTGGTGGACGAGGTTAAAGTTCTGCCGGTTCTGCTGAAGAACCTGGTGGATCCAGACTACGTCTTCTCTGATCAGATCTGCACCATCCTGTCCAACCTGAGCCGCCACGAGAAGACCTGCCGAACCGTGTTCAAGGTGAGTCCAGTCGGAGGTTCTGGAAGGTTCTGGAAGCCGCTGCTGGGATTAGAAAGGCAGGTTGTCTTTCAAACATCTGCAAATTAAACAGTTTGTCGGAACCAGAAGTTAGAAAAATAGAACATTGGGATCTTTAACTTTGCTATGGCTTCTCGATGCAGCTGTGAAAAAGTTTTAGAGTTCAAAATCACTCGAAAGAGATTCAAAATTACCACAAAAACACACAAAATTACCATAAAAAAACACAAAATTGCTGGAAAAGACAAAATCAACACAAAAACACACAAAAGCATCACAAAAAGAGACAAAATCACCACAAAAACACACAAAATCAACATGAAAACACTCAAAACCACTAGAAAACACTTTATTCTGTCTCATTTCAAAATCACCACAGAAACAATATTTTCATGACAAACTCAACACAACATCATTTTATTACACTTCTATCATTTAAAAACTACTAAAAATAAACTCTTTATACAAACCAGATCCTGTAAAAACTAATAATTCTTTAGTCCTCGACCCAACGGTGGAGTCCTCACTGACTCCAGGTTCAGGTCCTTGAAGTCCATAGAGGAGAACGTTCCCTAGAAAGTCCTAGAGTAGACCTACTGATAACTGGAGAAAGTTCTAGAGTAGACCTACCGACCACTGGAGAAAGTTCTAGAGTAGACCTACTGACAACTGGAGAAAGTTCTAGAGTAGATCTACCGACAATTGGAGAAAGTTCTAGAGCAGACCTACTGATAACTGGAGAAAGTTCTAGAGTAGATCTACCGACAATTGGAGAAAGTTCTAGAGCAGACCTAACGACCACTGGAGAAAGTTCTAGAGTAGACCTACCGACAACTGGAGAAAGTTCTAGAGTAGACCTACCGACAATTGGAGAAAGTTCTAGAGCAGACCTACTGATAACTGGAGAAAGTTCTAGAGTAGACCTACTGACAACTGTAGAAAGTTCTAGAGTAGACCTACTGACAACTGGAGAAAGTTCTAGAGTAGACCTACCGACAACTGGATAAAGTTCTAGAGTAGACCTACCGACAAATGCAGAAAGTTCTAGTGTAGGTCTACTCTAGAACTTTCTGCAGGGGACATTTTCTCCATAACCAACTGTGAGTATTAGTGGATTTATCATAGTTCTGGTTCTGTCTGAGGTTCTGTCTGGTGTTGGATGAACTGCCTCCTTGTCTTCAGTCCGTCGGGTTCATCAGGTTCTGCTTGTCTGTTCCAGGTTCTCCAGGAGCAGCTCGATGTGGCTCAGCTGGTGCAGATCTTCTGCACTGAAGGTTACAATCAGAGAGCTAAACTCCACTACCTGGGCCCTCTGCTGTCCAACCTGACGCAGCTACCTGAGGCCAGAAACTACCTGCTGGACCCGGACAGGTGAGTCGCCACGCCCACAGATACACCTGTGGAGGGAACGTTTCTGCATCAGGCTTCTAGAATGTAGTCGTTCTGATGAAACGAGTGGCGTAGAGAGTCCAGGAAGATGAAAAATCACCAGAAAAAGATGAAAAACCACCATCTGTGTGTTACTGTGTGTGTACAGGTGTGTAATTCAGAGGCTGCTGCCCTTCACTCAGTACCAGGCGTCGGTGGTCCGGAGGGGCGGAGTCATCGGCACCCTGAGGAACTGCTGCTTCGACCACCGTGAGTCTGGAGGTCCTAGAGCAGGAAACAGAACAAGAAAACAAAAAACAAAACAAGAAAAAAAAACTTATTTCAATGAACTTTTACCTTGAAATAAGTGAAAAAATCTGCCAATAGAAGAAGTGAAAAATGACTTGGTAAGATTTCTAGAAATAAGATATGATATTTAGAATATTGAGATCTTAAAATTAGCTGGGAAAACTTATTTTAAGCTCTATTTTACCAGGATTGTAAAGCTTAGGTGTCTTAAAATAAGCCAGACATGCTTAAAAAAAAAAGCAGTTTTCCACTCAAAAATAGATTTTCGCTTTCATGTAACCTCCTAATTTGAGATGTTTTAACCCTCCTGTTGTCCTCATTTACGGGCACCAAAAATATTGTTTCCTTGTCTGAAAAAATCCCAAAATTCAGCAAAAAAATTCCCCAAATTTCTGAAAATTTTAAAAAAAACTTCAGGAAGAAAATTCCAATAATTCCTTCAAAGTTTCCCTTAAAAGTTTTATTTTTTTAAAAAAACCCCAAAATTTGACAAGAAAATTCTTGTAAATATATTCAAAAAACGAGTAAAAATCTTCCAAAAAAATCCTAAAAATATCTAAAGTGATTCCATATATATCAGTAAAACTGCTAATATTTTCTTTAAGAACATTCACATAAAAATCAACCAAAATCCAGTGAAATTCGCTGGATTTTGGTTGATTTTTATGTGAATGTTCTTCAGAAACATTTTTAACATTTATTTTTTTTCCACCAAAAAATGTTCAAAGATTTCCCAAAAATGTTAAAAATGTGAACATCAGAAGTTTCACTGTGAAAATATTTTTTTTTCCACATTTTCAAACTTCAAAACGAGTCAATTCTGACCCGCAGGACGACACGAGGGTTAAACTTATTTTGAGTTTTCTTGTAAAATACAACTCAAAACAAGATAATTTCCAGATTGTTTGACTTAACAAGATATTTAAGATGCGTTGTCTTAAAACAAGTCCCTCCATCTGTTGAAATGTCTCTTATTAAGTGAATTTATCTTAAATCAAGTGGGATGAGACATTTTGACTGAAAATAAGACAAACAGACTTGGTAGGATTTAGAGTTTTGCAGTGAGGAATATAGCTGCAGATGCCACTTATCAGACACTTAGAATGCAGTCCTGACATCCTTCCTCAGATAGTTTTACCATTTAACTACTGGTAAAACTAGTAGACTAGACTAGTGAAAACAACCATTAGAGGTCTCTTTAATTCAGTTTGAGCTAATCGGAATAAGATTCCACTGATCAGACACTTAGAATGCAGTCCTGACATCCTTCCTCAGACAGTTTAAGACCATTTTAACATTTAACAGGAGCTAATCTGGACTCAAAAGTCTACTTCTAGTTATCTTTAAAGACTGACTGTATGGGATTCCACTTGAAGACATTTCCAACATAACCCTGATGAATTCAAGCTCAGTTTCAGAATCTTTTATTCTTCACTCATCAGTTTGCTCTGAGTTTCGAGTGTAAACTGTCCTGTTGATGGTTTTACTAATTCCTGTCGCTCTTCTTGTAGTGAGTCACCCTTTTTGATGGCGTCTGATACGATGTTGCTCCAGAACGTCTTTTAAACTCTAAGGATTGACCTGAACTTTGAAAAATCTGTTCAGCTCGAGTTGAGAGGAATTAAAGATTTGGTGAACTAGAAATATGACCAGTCAGAATTAAAGTGTAGCTGCTTGAGAATGGGATTAAATCGAGTCCTAATAAGAGAAGTGTGGATATCTGCAGCTGAACTGTAGATACGGTGCCGTGAAAAAGTATGTGGAGAACAGGAAGCAGAGAGTAGAACCATTCTAAATGAGAACCTGTTGGCAGGTTTGGAGTTCAGTGAGAACGAAGACACCTGAAGCTTCAGACGTTTTAGTTTCTTCCTTCAGACTCCGTGTGAAGCTGAAGGGACTGATGTTAAGCCGTCTTTTTAAATCTGCCATGTTGACACCCAAACATCCCATAATCTGCTCCCACCTGTGCAGGGCATCATGAGTGGTTGCTAAGCGACGCCGTGGACATCCTGCCCTTCCTGCTGCTGCCGCTGGCCGGACCAGAGGAGCTGAGCGACGAGGAGAATGAAGGTCTGGAGATGTATGGTTTAGTTCCTGGTCTGAAGCTGTTAGAGTTTCTAGTAAACAGCAGCACATCTAAATGATTAGAAACTCACTAAAAACAACCAGAGCCTAAAAAAATATCAGTTCTGAGCTCCTCGACCCAACTGTGATCCAGAGTTTAACATCTGGACTCTCAGTGGTTCCAGGTTTTAGGCTTTTGTTCAGTAATAAGACGTTCAACTTTGGTTTTTCTCTTCTAACCAAATCAGTTTCTGGGTGTTTTTTGTTCATGTTTCGGGATTTTTCTGTCTCCATCCTCTCTCCTGTTGGTCGGAGTCACTGAAGACTTCATGGAGCTCAGAGTTTACAGTTTCTTCCAGGACCTACAGAGGTGCTTTAGATGAACTATCAGGCTTTGGTTGGTTCTCCACATCAAGATGCTTCAGTTTGTGGTTGTTGGTGTTTAGGTCTGCCGGTGGACCTGCAGTATCTACCAGAGGACAAGAAGAGGGAAGAAGATCCAGACGTGAGGAAGATGCTGCTGGAGACCCTGCTGCTGGTAAAGACCTCCACCCTTCAGCCAGACCATGTTCTTCTGCTCAGCTTCTCACCATCTGTCTCCTCTCCAGCTGACGGCCACTAAAGCCGGCCGACGGACGCTGAAGGACAAGAACGTCTATCCCATCATGAGGGAGTTCCACCGCTGGGAGAAGGACGTCCACGTTGCTGCGGCCTGCGAGAAGCTGGTCCAGGTAGGAACATCTAGTCTGGTAGCTCAGAAACAGGGAACACGTTTGGTTCTTCAGTCGGTTCTCCAGGTGGTTGCACGGGGTTTTAGTTGATTGACTCGGAGTAAAAATACGAAAACTGGAGGTTGTGTAGAGAAACAACGGGATTGTTCAACTGGACATCTCTGTAGGTTCTTGAAGACGTTCCACCTCTCATCCAAGATGAGCGGTGGAACGTCTTCAAAGACCTACAGAGACGACGATTATTATTTGTTATATGACCTGAAAACACCTGAAGACCCACGAAACACTAAATAACTCAAAAAACAAGCACATTGTCCAAAAATGACAGGTAATTGGTTAAAACTACTTTAAATTTGTCTCAAACTTTGACCAGAATGACTCAAAAATAACAAAAACCCAGAATTGGTTCAAAACAACGAGAAACGTGTTCAAATAAATGCAGCAGAAACAGAGAACAGAGGATCTAGTAGTTGGAGATCCATCCAGCATGGAGGAACATCTACAGATGATGAGCAGAGGAGAGAGGAAACATGGAGATAGAAAAACATCTACAGGATGAGGAGAGAAAATGACCACAAAGAGACACAAAGCAACACAATGAACACACAAAACGACCAAAACGAGGCACAAAACGACAGAAACAAAACACAAAATGACAACAAGACGACAAAAACAAGATATAAAATGACAGAAATGAGACAAACGACAAAAATTAGACAGAAAATCACAAAAATTAGGCAAAATGACAAAAAATGAGACACAAAACAACAAACGAGAGACGAGAAACGATAAAAACAAGACATAAAATGACAGAAATGAGACAAAGCAACAAAAATGAGACACAAAATGACAAAAGCGAGACACAAACGATGAAACATGGAGATAGAAGAACATCTACACGATGAGGAGATAAAACGACCACAAAGAGACAGAAAACAACACAAACAGACAAAAAAAAGACCAAAACAAATGACCAAAATAAGAATCAAAATGAGACATGAAACGAGACGATAATGTGCATGAAACGTGTCCAAGTTGACTCAAAACTTGCATAAAATGGTTCAAAATTTGTCCAAAAATGTTGTAAAATTGTCCAAAATGACACAAACCTGTACAAAATGAGTTAAAAAATGTTCAAAAACAACTAAAAACTCACCTGAAATTACATAAACGTTCACAAATTAGACTAAAAATGGTCTAAAATGGTTTTAAACCTGTTCAGAATGGCTGAAAAATATTCAGAAATGCCTCCAAATGTGTTGAAAACGATCCTGAGAAGAAAATCAAAGCTGGAAAACTGGATGAAAACATCTCCAGACTCTTCTAGAAGAACAAAATCTTTTCCTAAATCTTGTCCAAACAACTAAAAACATGATAGAAAGGTCCTGGACCTGATGGAGCTGCTGGAGATGTTTCTGCTCAATGAGTCCTGGAGTCGTGAAGCTGAACTTGTTCCATCTTGGTCACTGCAGGTTCTGATCGGAGACGAACCGGAGTCAGGGATGGAGAACCTGATGGAGGTGGAGATACCTGAGGAGGTGGAGGAGAAGCTGAAGGAGGCCGATGCCAGAGAGCAGGAGGAGCTTCAGAAGAACCAGGAGGAGCTTCAGAAGAACCAGGATAAATCAGGGAGGACAGACTGATGCAGTAAAACTCACAAAGCTCCAAATCAGAAATAAAACCGGAGAACGTTGAACCTCTGGACCCCAGAAGCTGCTGCTGGGTTTGAAAGAAATCACCAGAAATATTTGTGATTTTTAGCTTTTTATCCGTTTTATCAGTAAAATAAGGAAACAAATCCACTTTATTCTGCGTCTCATTGACAGATGAGCCACAAATCAACAGGTTCTGTAGAATAAGTGGACCTGGATCCATGCTGAAGAAAAATGAGCAGAATCACTTCAGACTGTCATTAATGACCTTCATGAACTTTTGTTTTCTCACAGTTTAATTAATATCCACTGAACGGTCTTTTTTTTCTCTTTTTGAACTCCTGAGCTGATCTGTAGACAATGCAGGAGTTCAAATAAACATCTGTCAGAAGTTAACAGTGACTCTTTTTCTTATTTTACTTTATTTCCTCTCAGCTTCTTGTATTTTGTGTTTCTTCATCTCCAGTAACTTTATCAATGATCAGAGTTCTACCTTCATACTGAGAATATTTCCAGAGTTCCAGGTCCTTGAAGTCCATAGAGGAGAAGGTCCCCTGGAGAAAGTTCTAGAGTAGACCTACTGACAACTGGAGAAAGTTCTAGAGTAGACCTACTGACAACTGGACAGTTGTCAGTAGGTCTAGTTTTTGTCATTTAGACAAATTGTGAGTAATTTTGGATGATGCTTCTGCAGCCGGCAGTCTGTGGGGTGCACGCCAGGGCTGCTACATGCAGCAGAGAGCATGGGGCTGCAGAGATGAACTAAAACTAGACGAGCTAACAGACATCACAGAGAAGTAGTTATCTACAGACTGCATTCTGATTGGTTCAGTGGAAGATGTTGGTCTGAGGAATGTTCTGAGGACCAATGAATGACGGAACGTTTGATCCTCAACCTGCATCACTGGAAGCTTTAGTCTGGAAACAGGAGCTGTAGTCCCCATAGATTGTTAATGCTGCGCTCTGGTTACAGAAAAAATAAGACTACAGATTTCTATGTTCTTAGGAACTGATGGATGTTCTACCTGAATGACCCTCAGAGTGTTCTATGAACGTTTGTCTGCTTTAGATTCTGAACCTCAGAACGATGATGTCTGTTTTTGTCCACAGGTTTTACAATCTTCACCTGAGCTTTACAATCCAGACCAGAAAACTCCTCAACTCGTCCAGAGGAACCTTCACAAGATGGCATCAAAACCAAGAAGAAAGTGGAGCAGAGAGCTGCCTCCTGATTTATCTGAATTAATGAACAAAGTTATTAAAGCAGGAATTTCATTCATCCAAGAGTTTAACATCAGAGAATCATGGATGAGTAGGATAGTGTATGAGTTACAGAAGATTCGTGAGGAAGTAAAAAGAATGCAGATGTGGAGATATGCAGATAAAAAAGATGTGGTCAGAAAGTGAAAGTGCAGAGAAAGTAGAAAAGCTGGGGAAAGAATTTAAGGAGAATGTTGAACCACTGAAGAGAATCCTGGAAGAAATAAAGGAGATGTGTGAAAAGTTGGAGGAAAAAGCAGCTGAATATCAGTCTGGAAACACTCGGACCAACATGGAGGAGTTTGAGAAGATCCTCAGACGAGTGTCTGAACTGAAGGTGCTGAGTTTAGGAGCTCTTTTTACATCTGAGTCAGCGATTGAGTTTATGGAAAATCTGCGGATTCTCATCGTTAAGGTCTTCAGAGTCACTGCAACCCCTGAGGAGGACAGGAAGTTAAGAGATGCCATCATCCAGTCAGCTGATCAGAGTCAGAAGGTCATTGATGAGTTTGGAAAGACAAAAACACATTTGGATGAGATGCTCAATGACTTGTAGGGTTGGAGGTTCAACCACTGGCAGCTCTGGATGGAAACCAGCTAAAAACCAGAAATAAAGGAAGTAAAGTGTAAAAGTTCAGTTCAGTCACCATGAAGAAGGATCTCAGAGATCTGAACATCTTCTGGTTCCTCCTCAGACCTTCATGCTGCATCTAGAAATGTCTTCAACACCCTCTGACCTCATGCAGCCCCAGATCATCATACCACCACCTCCGTACTTCACTGTCAGGACTATGATCCACTGTGGTAGTCCTGGTCAGGTTCTCACCAAACATCTGGACTCCATCTGAGCCCAACTCATTGATCTTCATCTGACCAAAGAATGTTCTCCAGCATCCATCAGGCTTCTTCTCATGTTCTTCAGCATCAGGAAGTTTAGTTGTGAGCAGCAGCCAGGTTTAGTTCTGGTCCTCTGTCCATAGAGGCTGATGTTCTGAAGGTTCCGTCACACTGTCTGAGCTTCACACTAACTCTGGTTTCCATGGAGAACCCCTGAACCAAGTCTGAAGCAGCTGGACTCACTTTGGTTCTTTGACTTTCTGCTCTGGTGCTGGAACTTTAGATCTTCATGGAGTTCCTTCCATGTTTGTTGATGCTGATCTTTGTGGAAGTAATCTGATTACTTTAGAGTGCTTTTTTTGTACATAATTATGTTTTTTAGCCAATCACATTCCACTGTTTGAATTATGTTTATGTTTTATAACCAATCACATTCCAGCAGTGAAGTCTGTTTATGTTTTATAACCAATCACATTCCAGCGTAGTGAATTCTGTTTATGTTTTTTAACCAATCACATTTCAGCGTAGTGAGCAGGTGTGTTCATATCAGAGTGATCTTTCCTGGAAGGATGTTCCACACAGCGAAGCTTCTCGATGGAGATTCTTTTAGTTCCTGATCTTAGAGAATAAACATCTTCACTGGAGAGAAGTAGTTTGTCTTCTATCTCACAGAAACGACCATCTCACAACCTGAGCAGGTGAATATGACACAACGTGGAGTCAACCTGGACAGGTGTGTGTTACCTGAGTCCAGGTGTGTTGCTGTTTAACATGAGCAGGTGAAGTCAGGCTCTGATTGGGATTCTGATTCAGATTCTCACAAACTCAACATTTAAACTAATACGTTCCTCACATTTAATAGAACGTCTGTCTGATGAGGATTTATTAACAAACTGGAGTTAAACTGGTTTAATCTGGAGTTAAACTGGTTTAATCTTTAATTAAACTGGTTTAATCTGGGATAAACTGGTTTAATCTGGAGTTAAACTGGTTCAATCTGAAGTTTAACTGGTTTAATCTGGAGTTAAACTGGTTCAATCTGAAGTTTAACTGGTTTAATCTGGGGATGAACTGGTTTAATCTGGGGATGAACTGGTTTAATCTGGAGATAAACTGGTTTAATCTGGGCATAAACTGGTTTAATCTGGGCATAAACTGGGCATAAACTGGTTCAATCTGGGTTTAAACTGGTTCAATCTGGAGTTAAACTGGCTTAATCTGGGCATAAACTGGTTTAGTCTGTGTGTGTTACTGTGTGTGTTGTGTTACTGTGTGTTACTGCATGTTGTTGTTACTGCGTGTTGTTACTGTGTGTTGTTGCTGTGTGTTGGTGTTGCTCCTGTGTGTTGTTGTGTTACTGCGTGTTGTTGTTACTGTGTGTTGTTACTGTGTGTTGGTGTTGCTCCTGTGTGTTGTTGTGTTACTGCGTGTTGTTGTTACTGTGTGTTGTTACTGTGTGTTGGTGTGTTACCATGTGCTGTTGTGTTACCGTGTGTGTTGTGTTACCGTGTGTGTTGTGTTACTGTGTGCTGGTGTGCTACTGTGTGTGTTGTTGTGTTACTGTGTGTTGTTGTGTTACTGTGTGTGTTGTGGTACTGCGTGTTGTGTTACTGTGTGTTGTGTTAGTGTGTGTTGTGTTACTGTGTGTTGGTGTTGCTCCTGTGTGTTGTGTGTTACCGTGTGCTGTTGTGTTACTGTGTGTGTTGTGTTACTGTGTGTGTTGTGTTATTGTGTGTGTTGTGCTACTGTGTATGTTGTGTTACTCTGTGTTGTTGTGTTACTGTGTGTTGTTGTGTGTGTTGCTGTGTGTGTTGTCGTTCCTCTCTCGTCTTGATTTCAGGGTTCAGGTTGTTTTTCATCTCCAGGAAGCAAAGTTCAGAAACACACCAACAGGCTCATTATTCCCAGTATTTCTAGTATTCCCATGACACCAGGCTGTTACAGCACTGTGGAGGGACTAGTTAATGCAGCGTATCCCTCCGCCCAGAGCGTCTCTGCTGGTTCTATGAGGAAATCAGTCAAGAAGAAAGCAGGAAGTCATAAACCCAGCGAGTTTTGCTCTACAGCTTCACTAATGTGCAGATTAAACGGAAGTTCTCAGTGAGACTCAGACAGGATGAAGATGATTCTAGCAGCAAAATCTGGTGTTTTACTGGAAAATAAATCACCTTTAAGGACAAAACAGAGTTTAGTCATAGTACCACTAATCAGGAGGTCTAGGAGGAGTCACAGTACCACTAATCAGGAGATATAGAAGGAGTCATAGCACCACTAATCAGAAGGTCTAGGAGGAGTCACAGTACCACTAATCAGGAGGTCTAGTTGGAGTCATAGTACCACTAATCAGGAGGTCTAGTTGGAGTCATAGTACCACTAATCAGGAGGTATAGGAGTCATAGTACCACTAATCAGGAGGTCTAGAAGGAGTCATAGTACCACTAATCGGGAGGTATAGGAGTCATAGTACCACTAATCAGGAGGTCTAGTTGGAGTCATAGTACCACTAATCAGGAGGTATAGGAGTCATAGTACCACTAATCAGGAGGTCTAGAAGGAGTCATAGTACCACTAATCGGGAGGTATAGGAGTCATAGTACCACTAATCAGGAGGTCTAGTTGGAGTCATAGTACCACTAATCAGGAGGTATAGGAGTCATAGTACCACTAATCAGGAGGTCTAGAAGGAGTCATAGTACCACTAATCAGGAGGTCTAGTTGGAGTCATAGTACCACTGATCAGGAGGTCTAGTTGGAGTCATAGTACCACTGATCAGGAGGTCTAGAAGGAGTCATAGTACCACTAATCAGGAGGTCTAGAAGGAGTCATAGTACCATTAATCAGGAGGTATAGGAGTCATAGTACCACTAATCAGGAGGTCTAGAAGGAGTCATAGTACCACTAATCAGGAGGTCTAGTTGGAGTCATAGTACCACTGATCAGGAGGTCTAGTTGGAGTCATAGTACCACTGATCAGGAGGTCTAGAAGGAGTCATAGTACCACTAATCAGGAGGTCTAGAAGGAGTCATAGTACCATTAATCAGGAGGTATAGGAGTCATAGTACCACTAATCAGGAGGTATAGGAGTCATAGTACCACTGATCAGGAGGTCTAGTTGGAGTCATAGTACCACTGATCAGGAGGTCTAGAAGGAGTCATAGTACCACTAATCAGGAGGTCTAGAAGGAGTCATAGTACCATTAATCAGGAGGTATAGGAGTCATAGTACCACTAATCAGGAGGTCTAGAAGGAGTCATTGTACCACTAATCAGAGCTGACTCCATGCACAGTGAACTACTTTCTCCATCCAGCTGTTAGAACAGGAACTAAATTATTTACTGTTTAAATGACAACATTCTGAGAATAAAACAACAACATATTAAATAAAGTCTGTTTTCATCCTGTGATCGTTCAGTGATGTCTGAGAGCAGAGCTGGTTCCTCAGCTGTTGATAGTCTGATTAGTTCTCATATAATCCACTTTACCTCTAGCAGAACATCTGAGGAGCAGCTGAGTCCCTGAAGGCCTCAACAGGAACATCTAGTGGTGTTTACACATGTTGAGTTACACTTTCTGCTCATTTTAGTTTAAAACATGGGGGAAAAAATCTGCAACATTTCATAACGGACATTTTCTGTCTCTATTTCCTGTTTATTTCTGAGTTTCTGTTTCTTCTCAGCTGGAACTCTGTCCTGCTGTAGGAGCTTCATGTTTCTCTGCTGATTTATTTCTGTCTCTGACTCATAAAAACTCTTCATCGTCATCATCATCATCATCATCATCATCACAGAAACACTCCACCCAGATCACTGTTCCTTCTTTATTACAGTCTAAAGGCTTTTATTCATCACAGGCAGCAGCAGCCAATCAGCCGCAGCCTGACCCGCCCTGCTGGCTGCTGATTGGTTGCTGGGGCTCACTCCCACATCCAGCCCATTTCTCTTTGTGTGAGCAACAACAACAGCAGACACACAACAGACATACAACCAGACACACACAACCACAGACACAGATGCAACAGACACACAACAGAGACACACAGCATGGTCTAGTTTGTGTCGTTTTTTTTTTTTGTCTTGTTTTTGTCACTTTGTAACTTTTTTGTCAAATTTTTTGCCTCTATTTTGCTTTGTTTCATGTCGTTTGTCTCTTTTTTCATTTTGTGTCTCATTTTTGTCATATTTTATCTTGTTTTTGTTGCTTTTTTGTCTGATTTTTGTCTTTCCTCTCATGTTTTTGTCGTTTTGTTTCTCGTTTTTGTTGTTTTGTGTTTCCTTTTTGTCTCGCTTGTGTTTCGTGTTATTTTTGTCATTTTGTAGTTCACTTTAGTCATTGTTTTGTCCATGGTTTGTGTCATTTTTGGGTTTTTTGTCTTGCTTGTGTTGTTAGTCTACTTTTTTGTCGTTTTGTTCCTTGTTTTTGTCATTTTTGGTCTCGTTTGGGTAGTTTTCTGTCTCATTTTTGTCGCTTTGTAACTTTTTGTCAAATTTTTTTCTCTTTTTGCTTTGTTTTGTCGTTTGTCTCATTTTTGTAATATTTTGTCTTGTTTTTGTTGATTTTTGTCTTCCCTCTCATGTTTTTTGTCATTTTGTTTCCTGACCCACACACAGACACAAGCAGACACACAGACAGACACACACACAGCCCAGTAGAGCCTCTCAGTCTGTTAAAGCAGGAAACTCTTTTCTCCTGTTGCTCTTTAAAGTCTCATAAAAAATGCAGAAATGTTAAAAAAAAAAAAAAACCCCACAAAGCTTTAAAAGGTTTGGTTCTGCTGAAGAATCTCCTCCTGGGAATGCGGTCTTTGAAGGCTCCTGGACCTGGTTCTGGTCCACAGACCTGCAGAGAACAAAATGTCTCCTAAAGTCTCCTCAGAACGTCACAGAAGTCCACAAAGTCCTTCTGCATGAAGTTCTGGCTCTGCAGCAGGTCGTCCTCAGAGGGGAAGTACTGCAGGCTGTCCTCCTGCAGAACCTGGTCCAGAACCAGACCCTCCTGGTCCAGAACCAGACCCTCCCGGTCCAGAACCAGACCCTCCTGGTCTAGAACCAGACCCTCCTGCAGGACCAGGAAGGGTCCTGGTGGGCTGGACGCGTGCGGGTTTGGACTGTCCAGTAGGGCTCCTCTGGCGTTCTCCAGGACCCCCAGGTATGAGTCCATGTCGGTGAGGTCCGGGTCGCTGTCGGAGCTGCAGCTGTCGCCCCCTACCGAGTCGGACCGGAGGTGCAGCATCTGGTACTTCTCGTGCATCAGGAACTGGTTGGTGTTCTTGGGGGCCCGCATGCCCCGGGCCCGGTTCCCCTTCACGTTGACGGGTCTCAGCGCCAGTCTGTCCGGTGCTCGGCGGCCCCGGGGCCCGCCTCTCCCCGCGGCCCGCCGCCCCCCGCCGCTCCGGGACCGTCCGGGCTTCCTCCGCTCCTGCAGCCACAACCTCCGGGCCGGCATCTCTCAGGACGTGGTCCGGGTCTCACATGGTCCGGGCTGCAGAGAGCCGCTCCGGGTCTAGACCTCCTCCGGTTCTTCTACCTTTTCACGGTCCGTCCTGTTCTTCTCCACCTCCGGCTTCGGCTGCTGCATCGCCTACTCGGCGGCAGCTTGGCTCTGGGCTGCGGTCTCTCCTCCGGTCCGGTCCGGCTCGGTTCGGTCCAGTCTGGTCCGGGTGCAACCTGCAGGGACAGCTGAGGGGCTGCTGAGGCCCAGGAGTTAATATGTGGCCCACCAGAACCTCAGACCTGCTGCATCAGCTGATCCAGCTGAGCCGCCCCGCCCCCTGCTGCTGCCTAATAAGGAGCTGGACGAGTCCATTCACACAGACTGGAGGGGGGGACTAAACCACTGTCGGAGCTTTACCACGCATGAGCCACTTTATTCAGGGTATTATTACATGACTGTTTGATCTGTCTGTCTACCTGTCTGTCTGTCTTTCTGTCTACCTGTCTACCAGTCTTTCTACCTGTCTGTCTGTCTGTCTGTCTACCTGTCTGTCTGTCTGTCTACCAGTCTTTCTACCTGTCTGTCTGTCTGTCTGTCTACCAGTCTGTCTACCAGTCTTTCTACCTGTCTGTCTACCTGTTTGTCTACCTGTCTGTCTGTCTGTCTGTCTGTTTGTCTGTCTACCAGTCTGTCTACCAGTCTTTCTACCTGTCTGTCTGTCTGTCTACCAGTCTGTCTGCCTGTTTGTCTGTCTGTCTGTCTGTCTGTCTGTCTGTCTGTCTACAAGTCTGTCTACCTGTCTGTCTGTCTGTCTGTCTGTCTACCAGTCTGTCTACCTGTCTGTCTGTCTGTCTGTCTGTCTGTCTACCAGTCTTTCTACCTGTCTGTCTGTCTGTCTGTCTGTCTACCTGTCTGTCTGTCTGTCTGTCTGTCTACCAGTCTGTCTACCTGTCTGTCTGTCTGTCTGTCTGTCTGTCTGTCTACCTGTCTGTCTGTCTGATCAGCACAAAGATCCTCCCTGCAGTCTGATGGTTCACTCCGCCTCAGTTTCAGCAGCTGAAATCTGAACCACGGCTGTTGGAGCCCCGCCCCTCTGACACACTGACTCACAAAGACGACCCCCCCCCCCCCCCCCACACACACACACACACACACACAGCAGATTACAGAAAGCCGATCTGTAATCTGCTGTGTGTGTGTGTGTGTGTGTGTGTGTGTGTGTGGGTGTGTGTGTGTGTGTGTGTGTGTGTGTGTGGGTGTGTGTGTGTGTGTGTGTGTGTGTGTGTCTTTGTCAGTCAGTGTGTGTTATTGTGTGTCTTTGTGTGTTGTGTGTTTTATTGTGTTATTGTGTCTTTGTGTCTTATTGCGTGTCTTTGTGAGTCAATGTGAGTCTTTCTGTGTCTTTATGTGTTATTGTGTGCTTTATTGTGAGTCAGTGTGTGTTATTGTGTGTCTTTCTGTGTTTGTTATTGTGTTTCTTTATGTTATTGTGTGTTGTGTGTTTTATTGTGTGTTATTGTGTGTCTTTGTGTATTATTGTGTGCCTTTGTGAGTCAATGTGAGTCTTTCTGTGTCTTTATGTGATGTGTGCTGTATTGTGTCAGTGTGTGTTATTGTGTGTTATTGTGAGTCTTTGTGTGTCTGTGTGTGTCTGTGTGTGTTATTGTGTGTCAGTGTGTGTTATTGTGTGTTTTATTGTGTGTTACTATGTATTATTGTGTGTTATTGTTAATCTTTGTGTGTCTGTGTGTGTTATGTGTATCTTTGTGTGTCTGTGTGTGTTATTGTGTGTCTTTGTGAGTCTGTGTGTGTTCAGGGGTCCGTTTCACGAAGCAGGTTCAACAAACTCTGAGTTTAACCCTGAACTCTGAGTTGATCTACTCTGAGATAGAAAACTCTGAGTTTTTGGTTTCACAACGGCTGATTTGAGTTGGTTTAATCAACTCAGAGTAGTTTCACCCGGAGTTAAGCGCGTGCACCACAACTCTGAAAAGCCAGTATCAATGGAGCGCTGATTCAATAAGTCACCATGGCAACGGGGAAGCGGAGTACTACACCGTTTGAATTGGAAATCTTAATGCGCTTATATAGCGAGTTTGAACACGTTTTTAGAAAGAAGTGCAACACCTGCAGCTGCAAAAGAGAGGGAGACGGTGTGGGAGAACATTGCTGCCCTGTCAATGCGTAAGTTTAAATCACAATAATATTACAGGAAAACTGTTTGAATAGTAGCCTATTAAGTTATTTCATTTAGGTGCAATCCTGCAGGGGAGAAGCTTAAGATGAAATATAAAAACATTGTTCAAACAGGTAAGAAGTCAGCATAATCTCATGGAGCTACCTCATTTTGATCATGTTTTACATTGTAAAGTAGCCTAAATATTAAGTGGCTGTTTTACTGTGCAGTGGTTTTATCCCACACACAGCCTAAATGTCTGCATCCATATCATGTTCTGTTAAATAATTAAGCCTATTTAAACTAACACAGACTTCTACTCAGCCAACTATATATATACACACACACACTTTTCTGACCGTCCTGCATACAGTTGTCTTACTGAAGTGCTCTGCATCTCCGACATTGTTTCTCAAAGGGAGCGAAATAAAAGTTCAAAGAACTTATCGACATTATATAAAAAAACTCCCATTTGCAAAGAACCGCAGCACAACACACAATATCTGCTGGGATGTGAGAGCATGACTGTGGTTGGTAAAGTTGTAAATGTAAGGATGGATTAGGTTGTATGTAGATTATGGACTGTGAGGTGAAACGGTACCGTTCAAAAAGATAACTGTCCAGAAATGTGAGAACATCTATGCGCGGTCTGATAACAATCTCCTGACGAATATTTAATTCTCTGTGCAGTAATTCTGCTCCTTCATCCACTGGATCGTTAATAAAAGGACGTCATTTTGACACACGGCAGAATTAGACTTCACCAAAACTCACCTGATGACTGAATGAATGAGGAAATCAAATGGTGTGTGACTGAAAGAGGGCGGAGACTGAGAGAATCGAGGTTTACTGAGATAAACCTGGTCCCGACCAGGTTAGAGTCATAGAGTCTGTTACTATGGTAACTGACCGAGAGTTTAAGTTACCCCTCTTTGTGAAACAGGCTAGAGTTACCCCTCTGTCTCTGGTTTGAGTTACCTCCCTTTGTGAAACGGAAAACTCTGAGTTTCCCTCATTTCAGGGTTAACAGACTCAGAGTTTTCACTAAACCTGCTTCGTGAAACGGACCCCAGGTCTATCCACTAAGTCAGCCTGGTTTCTGCTCTGACATGTTTTTCTTTCCTGCTTCTGTTATTTTTCCATTTTTTCCTCCTGCTGCCTCTTCAGGCTGGAATCTCTAACTGCTGTTTGTGTTCCAGTCAGAACTGAGCCTGTAGCGCCACCAGGTGGTCAAACAGTAAATTTATCACAGCAGCAAGACAAACTGGTTCAACAAAAAACTACTAGAAACAGACTGCAAACGGACAAAAATAAATAAAGCGGCCAAAAAGTAACAAAAGAACAATCAAAAACTGACCAATACCCAAAAAATCACCACAAATCTGCCAAAAAGTGACAAAAAATTATTAAAAACAGACAGAACTAAAAAATACACACAAAATTGACCAAAAAAATGACCAAAAAAACCCCTATCAAAACACACAAAATAGTGGAAAAAAAAACACAGTAGAGCCACAAAGTGACAAAAAAGTCAAAAATAGATATAAAATAGGAAACACAGACAGAAAACTCACAAAAAGTGACCAAAAAAAATCATAAAAACAGGCAGAAAACAGAAAAAAGACAAAATTAACAACCAGAAACAGACATAAAACAGAAAACACAGACACAAAACTTACAAAAAAACTTCTCTAAACAGACACAGAACAGCCCAAAATAAACAAAGCAGCCAAAAAATAACAAAAGGACAACCAAAAGACAGGCATAAAACCAAAAAACACTATTCACATCCATCATGGACAATCCCTCTCACCCACTGCATGACACTGTGGGGTCTTTAAGCAGCTCCTTCAGCAGCAGACTGAGACATCCACCCTGCAAGAAAGAGCGCTATCGCAGGTCCTTCATCCCATCTGCTATAAGACTTTACAACATCAGCATCACTGGCTGATGTTAACATAAACTGGACTATATCATTACCACCCCAAACCATAAAATTTGCACTGACATTCTTGCACTGCACATCTCTGCACTTTTAAACTTTATTTTTATTTTTTCTGTTAAAAAATTTTGCCACCCTTGTATATATTGTAAATAAAGCTGCTGTAACAATGTAAATTTCCCCTGGAGTGGGGAGAAATAAAGAACTTTATCTTATCTTTATCTATCTTATCTTATCTTTGTGTGTGTTTTGATAGTTGTTTTTTTTAGTCATTTTTGTCAATTTTGTATGTATTTTTTAGTTCTGTCTGTTTTTAATATTTTTTTGGTCGCTTTTTGGTCAGTTTTTGATTGTTCTTTTGTTACTGACAGAAAATGACCAAAAACTACGCAAAACAGACACAAAGCAGTGAAAAAACACAAAACAGCCATAAAATGACCCAAAAAAATAATGAAAAATAGACATAAAACAGGAAACTGAGACACAAAATTTACAAAAAAATGACCACAAAACTATGCAAACACACATTTAGAGACACTAATAGTTGTATTAGTAGTATTGGTAGTAGTATCAATAGTAGTAGTTGTCACAGTAGTAGTAATATTAGTAGTAGTTGTACTAGTAGTAGTAGTAATAGCAGTCGTTGTTTTGGTAGTAGTAATAGTTGTCTTAGTAGTAGTAGTATTGGTAGTTGTATTAATAGTAATAGTGGTAGTAGTGGTAATAGCAGTAGCATCAGTGTTATTATTAGTAATAGTAGTAGTATCAGTAGTAGTAGTAGTGGTAGTAACAGTAGTGTAGTAATAGTCATATTTTTTGTATTTGTAATGACTTGTTCTGATTTGATTGTTATTACACAAGTATTTATTTGTTTGTTTTTTATTTGTTTATTTATTTAATATGGAATAAAGAGCAGTTCATACGCTGATCGCGGGTCGCTTTTCAATAAAGTTTAAGAAACTGTGAGTGAAGCGTTTTAAATAAAGTTTTCTGTTCAGTCAGCGGCTTCACATCACAACAAACATGGCGGCGGGAGAGCAGACGCCGAACATCCGGTAAAACCTCCGGTAAAGCAACCAGTAAAACATCCAGTAAAACCGGTTTAATTAGCAGGTTTTTACTCTCTGAAAGATACGCTTCGGTCTCAGGATGGATTCTGCGCTGTTTTCAGAGGAGCTGTCGGAGAGGAAAGTGTGTGTCGTGGGCTCGGAGCTGGTGGAAAACTACACGGTGAGTTAGCTTATCTGGTAGCTTAGCTGGTAGCTTAGCTGGTAGCTATCGTAGCTTCAGGTCTGAGGCTGTGACAGCACCGTAATGTTGGAAGAATTTATTCATCAGTGAATGTATTTGCTGTTCGGTTAGCGGACTTTATGTTAGCGTCACTGCGGTAAGCGGGACTTTATGCTGCTCTGGCTGGAGCTAACAGGCTAACAGCTAACAGGCTAATTGCTAACTGAGCTGCTCGTTTAAAGTGCTTTCTCTGCAGTTTTCAGAGCCGACAGCTTCTTCCGTCTTCCCTACATTTTTAATCTAGATTCCTGCAGACCTGCGGATGGAACCAGAAATGACAGAAATGTTTCCAAAATGACTCAAAAATCGTCCAAAATTACTTAAAGCTTTCCAGAAGTGAACTGAAGATCATTGAAAATGACACAAAATTTGTCCAATACGCTTTAAAAGTTTTCCATAATGACACAAAACCGTCTAAAATGACTGGAAAATGATTCGAAATCAGTCAGAATATGTCTGAAATGATTAAAAATTATCCAGAATGACTGAAAATTTGCAGAATGACACTAAATTTGACTAAGATCTTTTAAAAATCCTCCAAAACGACTCAAAATTTGTCTAAAATGACTTGAAAATGATCCAAAATAGCAGAAATTTTGTCCAGAATTACACAAAAGTTGTCAGAAATGACAAAAATCATCCAAAATGACTCAAAAATCGTCCAAAATGTGTCCCAAATTACAGGAAAATGGTCCAAAATCAGTCAGAATTTCTCTCAGGTGATTAAAAATGATCCAGAATGACTGAAAATATGCAGAATGACACTGAAGTCTGAAGCAGCAGTTTCTGGGTGTTTTTTCTTCCTTGTGGTTCATTTTAAAGTCCTGCATCTCTGGAACCAGAACAACATGAAGGAGAACTCAGAGATGAGTTAGAAAGACAGAAATCATTAAAAAAGTAGAAATTATTTTCTAAAGATGAAAGAAAAAGTGGGATCAACATTCCAGCTGTTGAACTATTTCCAGTTTCATTAGTTTCTGTCATCATGTGACTGTTGGATAACTCATGACTTCACCTAGGAGCTCTGAGTTTTCTTTTTGTTTTCTACAAAACTAAATCAGAGCCAAGAGTTTATTTTAATTTAGTCGTGTTGAATGAAGTGGTTTTGATGAAATGTCACCATTTGGAGCCTCGACTTGGTTGAGTTTTCTAACAACACATCACAGATGAATATATCAAGGACTGTAGGAAAAAGGAAAAATGAAGATTTTTGTCATTTTTGACAACTTTTGTGAAATTCTGGACAAATTTTCTGCTACTTTGGATAATTTTCAGGTCATTTTAGACACATTTTGAGTAATTTTGGAGGATTTTTAAAACATCTTGGACAAATTTTGTGTTATTCAGCACATTTTCCATCATTCTGGATCATTTTTAATCATTTCAAAGAAATTATAACTGATTTTGGATCATTTTCCAGTCATTTTAGACTATTTTCATGTCATTCTGAACAAATGACATCTCATTTTGGATCATTTTCCAGTCATTTAGGACATATTTTGGAAAACTTTTAAAGCATCTTAGACAAACTTTGTGTTGTTCAAATTTTCAGTAATTTTTAATGATTTTCACTTCATTTCTGAAAAGATTTATGTAATTTTGGACAATTTTTGAGTCATTTTTGGAAGATTTTTGTAATTTCTGACAACTTTTGTTGATCCAGAATTACAAGAAATTTTCCAGAAATGATTTAAAACAACAAAAATGTGTTCAAAATATTACTGAAATTGTCCAAAATGACTCAAATATCGTCCAAAATTACTTAAATCTTGTCAGAAGTGGAGTAAAAATCATTAAAAATAACTGAATACTTGCAGAATGACACATAATTTGTCCAAGATGCTTTAAAAATAATCCAAAATGACTCAAAATGTGTCTAAAATGACCTGAAAATCGTCCAGAATGACTGAAAATGTGCAGAATAGCACTAATTCTGGATCATCTCTGAAGCATCTTGGACAGTAAGGGTTTGGAAGCAGAGCGGTCTGACCCACTTTCTGTAGTTTTGGAGAAAAATGGGTTCAAAGTTTAGTGTTTTCCAGAACGGTCACTGTAACGCTGTATCTGGGTTGTGGGTTAGACCACTCTGACACTAAGATCTAGACCCTAAATTATTACAGAAATTATATAAAACTCAGTGGGTTAGACCATTCTGCTTCTAACCCCCTTATGTCCTGCTGCAAGCTTTTAGTCATTTTAATTATTTTCAGTTCATTCTGAACAGATTTAAGTCATTTTACACAATTTTTGAGTCATTTTGGGAAGATTTCTGTCATTTCTGCTAACTTTTGTCTAACTCTGGACAAAATTTCTGCAATTTTTGGATAGTTTTCAAATTATTTTAGACACATTTTAGGTCATTTTGAATGATTTTTAAATCATCTTGGGCAAGTTTTATGTCATTCTACAGGTTTTTCAATATTAAAGTCATTTTTAATGATTTTCAGTTAACTTCCAAAAGGATTTAAGTAGTTTTGGATAGTTTTTGGGTCACTTTGTACATTTGTAAAGATTTTGGACAATTTTTTAATCATTTTGGGATGGTTTTTGGCATTTCTGACAACTTTTGTTGATCCAGAATTCCAGAAAATGTTCCAGAAATGATCCAAAATGACATAAAATTGTTCAAAATATCACTGAAATTGTCCAGAATTATTCAAAAATTATCCAAAATTACTTAAATCTTTTCAGAAGTGAACTGAAAATCATCAAAAACGACTGAACATTTGCAGAATTACAGGAAATTTGTCCAAAATGAATGGTCTAACATTCCACTGTAACTGGCCAATGTTTTTTTTAACTGACAAATTAGTATGGATGGTTTTTATCTTGCACTCACAAGATAAAAACCATCCATACTAATTTGTCAGTAAAAAAAGAAAACTTTAATATAAAAAGATGACAAAATGAACATAATCGATCTATCGCTCTGCTGTCACGCCATATTTGAATATTATTCAAAATAATCCTTCTGTGGTGTTTCAGGTTTACATCATCGACGTCACAGACGGACGGCACCGATGGACGGTGAAGCATCGCTACAGCGACTTCCATGACCTCCATGAGAAGGTAGAAGATCACAAAACTGGAAGTTTTCTGACTGTTTTCTTCATCTCTTTATGTCTAAATTAATTTATTTGCCAGTGAAATATCCTGAAGCTAGTTGATTCAGAGTCACAGAAGGAAGACATCCTGCAGAGGAAATGGATTAAATGTCATTAAGACTGATTAATAATTCATATTCCTCATTCTGTCAGAGATAATGTTTAAAGCACCAACTTATAATTCATCTCCATCCAATAATAACCACCAATAATGCATTATATTCTGTTCCAAAATATATTCATCTGCAAAAATGAAAAAAAAACATGTAGGTAAAAAAAATACGATCTGTGAAAAATATGTAAAAAAAAAAAAAAAAAAAATTTAAATATATATATACACACACACACACACACACACACACAGTGCAAAAATATTTTTAAAAATATGTGCAAAAAGTATACAGAAGTAAAATATTTTTAAAAATATGTTAAAAAACACATGCAAAAAATATATTTAAAAAAATATTAAAATATACAGTGTAAATATGTGTACAAATATAGTGTGCAAAAATATTTTTATAAATATGTAAAAAAATGCACAGAAATTAAATATTTTTAAAAATACGTAAAAAAATACACTGCAAAAATATTTAAAAATATTTTTAAAAAATATACAATGCAAGAAATATTTTAAAAAATACATAAAAAATATCGTGTAAAAATATTTAAAAAATACATAGAAAATATAGTGTGCAAAAATATTTTTAAAAATGTCATATATATATATATATATATATATATATATATATATATATATATATATATATATATATATATATATATATATATACAGTGTGCAAAAATATTTTAAAAAATATGGTAAAAATATACAGTGTGCAATTTTTAAAAAAAAAAGTTGGTTAAAAAATTACAATTTGAAAAACGATATGTTAATAATATACAGTGTGTGGGGGTGATCGCGAGATGCTGTGAGATCGCGAGATTCAGTGAGAGTGACGTAATTCAACATGGCGGCTCCCAGCTGCTAGATGAGAAGTAAACAAATCGCCGCTATCTCGACGTATTTGTATGAAAAATAAATAAATAAATAAAACAACAACCTAACTAAATAGCCTGCTCAAGATCGGAAACGGTAGTGCTCACAGTGGAGGACCTTGAGAACTTTATTGACGACTACTTCGTCCGGTGCACGATGGAAGACGCCAACCCGAGCAAGAGGAAGAAGGCAGACTCCTCGACGGACACACAAGACTTGGAGGTCACGGATATCCAGGTAAGTGTTCTCGAGTCAATTAATAAGAAGCTCGATATCCTTAGCTTGCTTCACCAGGAGATAAAAGACCTGAAAGCAAGCCTGGAGTTCACCCACCAGCAGATCGAGGATCTGCAGAGGGACAACACCGAACTCCGGTCCACGCTGACAGCGGTCACTTCAGAGGTGTGTACACTTAAAAAAGAAAACAAAACCCTGAGGGAGACCGTCCTGGACATCCAGTCGAGGAGCATGCGGGACAACCTGATCTTTTCTGGTATCCCTGAGTCCACACCGGATAACCCAGAGACCCTTGTTAAAAACTTCATGGTGTCGGCGCTTAAAATCCCTGCGGAAACGGTGAAAAACATCACTTTCCACCGCGTCCACCGGCTCGGACCCCGAGGAGGAAACCGACACCGCCCCATCATTGCAAAGTTCGAGCACTTCCAGCAGAAAGTGCTCGTAAGAAGCAAAGGACGGGAGCTGAAAGGCACGTCGTTCGGAATGAACGACCAGTTTCCCAGGGAAATCAACGAGAGGCGCAAAGTATTATATCCCATCATGAAAGAACACAGACAGAAAGGTAAACGGACTGCACTGGTTGTGGACAAACTATACATAGATGGGCAGCTATTTCGGGAACCCTCCATTACCACCTGGCTCTTCTAAAAAAAAAAAAAAAAAAAAAAAAAAAAAAAAAAAATGGCTTAAAGGTTTAATATATCACTTAGTCATTTATGTTAGAAAATGTTATTTAAAAAAAAAAAAAAAAAAAAAAACTCACAGGTGTAAATGTCTCACTCTCCTAATCTACACTCCCCACTGGAGAACCCCCTCCTCCTTCTACTTTTCTCTCTCTCCCTCTCTATATGTCTCCCTTTAGCTCTCTCCCCCTCTCACACACTCACCCTCCACACTCTCACTCACACTCTATGTACCCCCCATGTTTATTGTGCTTGTATGTTTTATAATGTGTTTGTTGATAGTTTGTCAGGCAATGATGTGCTATTATATAATGTATATATAGATCCTGACCTGCTGTATACATCTCTCTCCAACACTCACAGCTCACAGACACCAACAGAAAGCTCACAAGGACGACACACCAGATGGTTTATATTACATTACTACATACTCAGTGACAGAACATCTCTCTCTGGTATGTTCAAGTTTAATATCGTAACCTGGAATGTTCATGGCATACGCTCACAAACAAAAAGAGTTAAAATCAGTGGACTATGTCTCTAAATTAAAAGGCAGATATTTTGCTCCTTCAAGAAACACATTTACTACAGTCGGAAGAAAAATGTTTATCAGACTCGAATTATAGTATTATCTTTTCATCTTGTTTAACAGCAGACAAAGAGGGGTCTCTCCATTCTAGTCCATAAGAGAATTCCATTCACTTTAAACAGTACAGTAACGGACTCAGAGGGCAGATATATTATTATCCAGGCAACAATCTTAAATAATTATATTCTATTGTAAACCTCTATGCTCCGAATAATGAAGATTTCAGCATTCTTTCACACTGTTTTCTCTCACTTAGCAGACTTAGTCTGCTAACTCAATAAACTATTTATCGGTGGTGACTTCAACATAGTTTTAAACCCTTCAGTAGATCGATCTAATAGTCCAATACACGTTAAACAGTCACAATCAGTTAAAGTCATACATGACTATATGAAAGATTTCGGACTAGACGACGTCTGGAGACTCAAAAACCCTACAAAGAGGGACTATACGTTTTTCTCTCCGGTGCACAAAACATTTTCAAGAATTGACTTTTTCCTCTTAAATAACTCTATCGCACATAAAGTTACTACTAAAATCCACCCAATCATTATCAGCGACCATGCACCAATATCACTCAGCCTGCAAACAGATTCCATCCCTAAACCTCCTCAGACTTGGCGCCTCAACATCTCTCTACTCAAAGATCCAGAATTTGATCGAGTAATAAGGAGTGAGTGGGCAGACTTTCTAAAAAACAATGACTCTAATGACTTATCTCCATCTTTGCTTTGGGAAACTGGAAAGGCCGTAATCAGAGGTAAAATAATATCATACTCCTCATACAAGAAAAAAAAAGATCTACAAACAGAGAAAGAAATTGAAGAAAAAATTAAACAACTTACAGAGAATTATGCAATAAACCCAAGTGATCAATTATGGTCCGAACTACAAAATGCAAAACTAAACCTCGATAATATCCTATCCAAGAAAACAGAGTTTTTATTACAACAACTAAGATATAATGATTTTGAACACAATAATAAATCTGGAAAATTTCTGGCGAACCAACTCCAGCGCAATAAAGAAAAATCCTTCATAACAGCAATTCAGGATCCCTCAGGAAAGTATACTCAGTCACCTCAGGAAATCAACCAGACCTTCTATAATTATTACCAGAGTTTATACTCAGCAGCAGTTAACCCAAACATAGAAGATATACATAATTTTCTCAACAATCTAAACATGCCCGAACTAACGTCAAATTACAGAGACATATTAGATGCTCCACTGACTATGAAAGAATTACAATGTGCATTAGACAGTATGCCAGCAGGCAAGGCACCTGGTCCTGATGGTTTCCCTGCTGAATTTCTTAAACATTTTTGGTCAATGTTAGCACCCCTTTTCTTCAGGACAGTGACAGAGATTAAAAATAATGGTTATATCAGTCCGCACATGAATACAGCTGCAATTAAATTATTATTGAAACCAGACAAAGATCCTACGCTTCCCTCTAGCTATCGACCTCTGTCACTAATCAACACCGACATCAAAATTATCTCAAAAGCTCTCGCCTCTAGGCTGGAGAAAATCATCCCATCAATAATTCACAGCGATCAAACAGGATTTATAAATGGCCGACACTCCACCAACAACATCAGAAGACTTCTAAATCTAATCTCTTTGACGCAACGCCACAACAAAGAAGCTATTGTTATGTCACTAGACGCAGAAAAAGCCTTTGACAAAGTTAATTGGTCCTTTCTCTTTGCTGTGCTCCACAAATTTGGCTTCGGAGAATCATTTATCCAGTGGGTATCAGCTCTGTACAACTCACCCAAGGCTACAGTCACCACTAATGGGATCACTTCACAAAGCTTCAGTCTGCAAAGGGGAACGAGACAGGGATGCCCACTCTCTCCCTTATTGTTTGCGATCTTTATCGAACCATTAGCAACAGCTGTACGTCAGAACACCGATATCAAAGGTATCTGTGCTCTGGAGTCTGAACATAAAATTAACCTATACGCAGATGACATTTTACTTTATCTACAAGAACCCAAAACTTCAGTAAAGGAAGTATTTAACCTCATCACAACCTTCTCGCGTCTTTCAGACTACTCCGTCAACTGGTCAAAATCAATTATATTACCTTTAACAGAAAACTCGTGGAAGCCCGCAGCCCAAAACTCGCATTATTCTTTTCCTACTGGCAACATCAGATATCTGGGCATAAATATTTCCTCCAAACTCTCAGAATTAGTTCACCTGAACTTCACTCCACTTTTGGACAAAGTCTGTGATGATCTGAGGCGTTGGAACAACCTCCCCATCTCCCTTTTGGGACGAATAGCTACAGTCAAAATGAAAATATTACCTAAAATCAACTATCTTTTCTCCATGATTCCATTTAAACCCACATCAAAGTGGTTCCAATCATTAGACTCCGCTATTGGTAAATTCTACTCAAAGAATAAAAAGGCTAAAATCAGTCTGACTACCCTCCAGAAGAATAAATCCCGAAGGGGGGACTGGAGGCTCCCAACTTCATGTATTATTATTTATCCAACCAAATACAATATCTCACCAAATGGATACATCCTCATGAAGAATATAACTCCTGGCTGGAACTAGAACAGTTAGATTGTAACCAGATCAAAATCTCTGACCTTCCCTTTATCACTTCTGCCCTTAAACATCACTCCTGCTTCAAGAACCCTATGATCGCTTCCCACCTTGTCTGCTTGGTGGAAAGCACTGGAAACCACAGGCTCCCAATTAAAACCCAGTATACTCTCCCCAATCTGGCACAACCCTATTTTGCAAACAACAAAATAGCTCTTTATTTCAGCACATGGGCAGAGAGAGAGTCACTCACCTCCATCACCTTCTGGATGATAACACATTTAGGACATATATAAACTTATTCCAAACATTTGAAATAAGAAATGGAAATTTTCTTCAGTACCCTACAGGTAAAGAAGACTATTACAAGTAGAATTCCATCGCTTCAGACTACTTTACAGCCAACGGATTTACAGCCACCTGAATTTGTCGACTACATTGTGAAACTCTCTCCAAGAAATAAGAAGAATCTCTCAAAAATTTATGGTTTACTCTCAAAGACACACTCTATACACCTACCAACTCAAAAATGGGAAAAAGACGTATCCAAATCTTTTGACTCTGATTTTTGGACCCAAATCTGTGAAAACACATTTAAAATGACTAAAAACACCAACTTACAATTGATCCAATTTAAGGTGCTTCACAGAACGCATATAACGCAATATAAACTGTATAAAATGGGCTTCTCTCACGCTCAGACACATGTACGCAATGCACCCAAAACATGACTGACACTTACTTTCACGCTCTGTGGCTTTGTACACCCGTCTATCAATTCTGGGTAACAATCACGCAGAAACTCTCCAATATTTTGGACTGCGGGATTCCACATTCCCCGAACGTTTGCCTAATTGGGGATCTAACGCAAACAGCCCTTCCAGACATTCATATCCAACCCACACTTGCAGCTATCGCCATTGCCAAAAAGACAATTTTAGTTAACTGGAAAGATAAGAAAGCCCTCAACATCACCCATTGGCTGAACCTCCTCACAGAACACATTTCACTAGAGAGAATATCTGCTATCAGAAAAAACCATTTGGACTCCTTCAAAGAAAAATGGTCTCCATTTATTAAATCAATAAATATTAATCTATAGCCTCCGCTTGTATGTGGGCGTATGCCATTTCCCTCATAAAACTGTAATTATTATTCTGTCTGTGTGTATGGTCTGACTTCTCTCTGCTTTATTTCAGCTTATTAACCCTCTACCTTTTTAAGTAGGATGGCACCATGGACTTCAAGGCTGTGTGCATACACTGGTGGTGTCCCTTCCCTATTGCTCTTGGGGTCGCTCTCTGGCTCTGCGGGGCCAGCGTGGCTCGGGCCCCTCTGCCTGGTGGTGGGTGTCCCCGGTGTCTCTCCCTTTGAGTCCTGGGTCTGCTGGGTTTGTGCGCTCTCCTGGGGCCTTGGGGGTGGCGGCGGCTGGTCTCTTCTGGGGCGCCCTGGCTGGCCCTGGGGTTTGGGGTGGGTCGGCCCTCCGGTCGCTCCCCTGTCCTTTCCTGCTCTGCTTCCCTCCTCCTCCCTCCTCTCCTGCCTGGCCGCTCGTCCTCGTCCCTCTCCCTCCCCTGGGGGGGCTGGGGGCCCTCCGCTGCCTGGGGGTCTGGCATGGGGGCCGGGTGGTCTCTCTGGGGGGGTGGCTCTGGCTCATCCGGGCACAGGCCTTGGTACTTGCCTGTGTGCCGCCACTGGAGATAAATTTCTGCTGGCTGGGGGCTTCTGTCCGGGCCCGGTGCTGTCCTGGGGAGTAGTGGGGTGGGTGGGGTCTCGGTGGTGCTGCGGAGTGGGCGCCCCGCATCCTGGACGTGCCGGCTCCGGGGTGGGCGTGGGGGCTCATGGCCCTTGCTTCCTACTGGTGCGGCCTGGTCCTCCCTCCGGGGCGGGGTGCTGCATGCGGCTGGCCCGTGGTGGGGCTGTGGCGCCTACCGGGGCGCTGCTCTAGCGCTGCGACTTCTGGGGGTTTCGGTGCTGGCCGGGCCGGTCGGGTTCGTGTGGGCTCACCTTGGCCTCTTGCCTCTGGGCTCTGGGGGCCCTCTGCATCAGTACCGGTGGTCTTACTACCTGTCTCCCCCGCTGCTCTCTCCTCATGGGCCGGATCCACACCAGACTGCCTCTTACTGTGCACTTCACACACTCCACACGTCACTGTATATAGTTAGTCTTAGGCACATATAGGGACACAACAGCTAGGGCCCCGAGAGCAGGTGGGGGCAGGAATGATGGGCTCTGTGGTGGGGCGGATGGCAGGGCTCTACGGCCTTGTCTCTTCCCCATCACCCTCTTGCTTGCCTCCCCTGCTCTCTAATTTCTTTTTAATGCACCACATACACTCACACCTTGGGGGTAGGTCTGGGACGGCTCGGGGAACTTGGGCCAGGGTAGGCTGCAGAGTAGCCATCCTCTGTGGTCCTCTGGCCCGCCCCCTGGACGCCTCGCCCAGCCTCCCCACTTTTAATGCACCACATGACACTCAGGGTTACACTATCACGGTGCAGGGATAATGTCTCCAGTCTGGGATCGGGAGACATATTAACAGGGAGTAATGGGGGGATCTCACTAATATGGCCTCACTGGTGGGACCCGGCCCCCTTATAGCTATGGTGTGGCGGGGGTGGACCATCATCCGTGTTGCTGTGGCTGGGGGGTCCCCGGGACCTGGGGGCTGTGGTCGGGGGGGGTTCTCCTGCGTGCCCGACGGGTCCGGGCAGGTGCGATGGCTCTTGGTGGGCTGCGGGGGCTGGATTGGCCGTCCTGGTGGGCGCTGTGGCTGTACTGCGGGCTGGTGGCATGTGGTGGCTCTGTCCTGGTGGGTTGTCAGGGCGCATTGCGGGGAGTGGGGGCCCTGGGTGTACTGCGCTCACCTGGGGCCTGGTGCGGGGGGTATGCGGGGTGCCTCCCTGTCGGCGTCGCCGGGCCCCACCACACTGTCCATTTTTACCCTCTGGACTCACATCGGGTCCCGGCTCCGATTTCCTCTGGCCGGCTCCCGGTGGTGGCCTGCCTTGTGATGGGCTGGTTGCCATCCCTTCGGTGGGCCGCTCGGCCCCTGTGTCTGGCTTCCTGGCTGTGTGGGGCTGTTGGCCCCCTCGGGGGAGGGAGAGGGGGTGGGGGTGGGCGGGTCGGGTGGTGGGGTGGGGGGTTAGGTGGGGACTGGGGTGGGCGGGGTTAGGGTTTGGGTGGCGGGTGGGTCCTCGTGCCCCGGGCCACCTGGGTCGGTCTGGGCGCGCAGGGGGTGTCAGTAGCTGCTCCCTCTTGTTCTCCGGGTTCGCGTCGTTCACGGTGGCCCCGGTGGCTATCTGGGGGTGCCGTCCTGTGGCTCCTACGGCCCGGGGGGAGGGATGCCCTGTTGACTTGGCCCTGCCTTGCCGTGACTGCTGTTCTGGGCTTCGGGGTTCTTCACACTTGCATGTTTGATCAGGTCTTGCCAGCTACTGCCGAGTCCCATTTCAGCGATTGATGGGTCCCGCCAGAATGTGCTGAGAATTTCTCCAGTCTCTACCCTAAACTCATTCTCTCTCGCACTAGTATCCTTTTCTGGCCTATTCTATTCTATTCTATACTATCAAGACACCCACAATTATGGTGCTCAGTACCATTTGTTCATTTATTATTGAATCTCTTTTTCTTTTGTGTTGGTTTGGTTTTCTTTTCTTTTTTCAAATTTTTATTTATTTATTTATTTTTTTTTATTGATGGGCAATTAGTAGTTGGGCATAACACACCACCTTACAATCTTTAATTGCAATAGCAACGCCTGTTATTTTCTATCCCTGTTCATCCTGTTCGTCCTGTTCGTCCTGTCCAGTCTTTGTTTCCCCCACACATCACTGAGGTGTAGCACTGCCCTCCCTGGCTCATAATAGGGAATTCTAATAAAGAATATCTGCTTAGCTTTCAGGGAGGGCCGGTGATGGTCACACACATGCACTAAATATTAAAATATTTGGCTGCAAGACTAAAATATGCATCAATCTCATAAAATGTTGACTCCCCTTTTGTGGAGTTAAACAATGAGAACAAATGCAGACAAAAAAAAAAAAAAAAAAAAAAAAAAAAAAAAAAAAAAAAAAAAAAATAATAATATACAGTGTGCAAAAATATTTTAAAAAATGTTGAAAAAATATACAGTGCAAAACATATTTTTAAAAATGTAGGTTGAAAAGTATACAGTGTGCAAAATTGTAAAAAATCCAGGTTAAAAAAGATGACCTGTATCTCTAAAAATCTCAATCTAAAATTCTGCTTTGAAGTGCATTTTGTCAGAAATATTTGACCTGATTGTTTGTGTCCATAATATAAATGTGAAAATGACTGCGTGGCTGTATTATTGTTAATGAATCAGTGCTTTATCTTCTCAGATAATCCATAAATCATCTGCAGTAGTTTCCCTTTATATCTAACCGTTTACAGCGATGCAGATCCTCGCTTTTCTCCAGCTCTCCTCCACCTCTGCTGTTTTTATCTGCTGGTCGTCGGTTAAACACATTCTGGTTTGTTTCCTGCAGCTGGCGGCGGAGAAGAAGGTCGACCGCCGGCTTTTACCCCCCAAGAAGATTCTGGGGAAGAACTCCAAGAGTCTGGTGGAGCGAAGACAGAAGGAGCTGGAGCTTTATCTGCAGACGCTGCTGCTGCAGTTCCCTCAGGCCACGCCCACAGCGCTCGCCTGCTTCCTGCACTTCCACCTCTACGTGAGTAAAGTCCATCAGAAACCAGCTTCAGCAGGTTTTACAGCACAGAGAACAACAAACACAGAAGATGAATCTGTCGCTTACAGTCCTGGAAATCCTGGAAATCACACGATGATCAGTTTGGAAAAGTCCCGTTTAATAAATAGAAACTCCACATTTAACACTGGATGTGGAACATTTAGACAGAAATACTAAAACCTACCAAAGTTTAAAACAAATATGTAGCTTAAAAAATAAACGGTGTGCAAAAAACTGTTTTCAAAATTTGTTGGTTAAAAATATGTAATGTTTAAATATAAAATAAATGAAGGTAAAATATATACAGTGTGCACAAAAAATGAAATAGCTAAAAATACAATGTGCAAAAATATTTAAAAAATAAAAACAAAAATAGCTAAAAAAAACAGTTTGCAAAAATGTAGAAAAAAACAGCTAAAAAAATATACTGTACAGAAATGTAAAAAAATTTTGAAAAAATATACCCTGTCCAAAGATGTAAATAAAAATGTACAGTGTGCAAAGCTGAAAATCTCAAACTAAAATTGAAAATACACGTAAACCTGTACCTGTAACCTATAAACTTTAATATTTAATAGTAAAGTAAATCTTTCATGTTTTTTAATAGAGCATGTTTTAAACCAGAGCTGCACATGTTATAAAACAGACAGCAACAAAAATAAGTGGAAAAAAGTGAGACCGGAAACAGGAACAGATTTTACTTCTCATCCAGAAACTGTGAAAACAGAAGAGAAACCATCAGATTTCCAACTTTCAGCTGGTACTTGAACATAACGTCATCAACCCTGGGATTAAAATAATGAGTGTGAGTCAATAATAACCTCTGGTAGCTTTTCTTTTCTACAGAATCTGTTTATTTTCGGGTGAATTTTTAAACGAGGCGTGTAGAATAAAATGGTTTTGGTTAAATATCGCCTTTTGTGAGCTTGGATTCGGTTATTTTTTCCTGATGAAACCTGAAGTCACACACAAGAGTTGAAAATCTGAGGGTTCTTTCTGCTTTTACAGTTTTTTTTTCTCCTATAAGTGGTTTAGTTTTGCCATTTTCAAGTGTCTAAAATTAAGGTTTATGCCTGAATAATGAACCAGGAGAACATTTTTAAACACATATTTGCTTTGTTAAACTTTAGTTAAAACCCAGCAGCTTCAAGTCGTCATTATTTTAAAGTAAATGCTGTTTTTTTTGTGTGTTTTTCAGGAGATCAATGGCATCACAGCAGCTCTGGCTGAAGAGTTGTTCCATAAAGGTGAGTTCCCTTCATGTAGAATAGAATAGAATAGAATAGAATAGAATAGAATAGAATAGAATAGAATAGAATAGAATAGAATAGAATAGAATAGAATAGAATAGAATAGAATAGAATAGAATAGAATAGAATAGAATAGAATATGCTTTATTGTCATTATACGGTGTATAACAAGATTGGAGAGCCTCTCTTTTTCAATGCAAAGAAATCTTAAAGTTGTCCTCTGATTCATCTCATTAATGTAAGTCTATTAGAAAACACTAGAGATTAAACTCACAGATTATTATGGGTTGTTTGATTTAATATCAGCCACAACTGAAGGAAGTTCCTCCAGCAGATAGACACAAGTTCTGGTAAAACAGACCCCAGATCAGTTTTACATCCATCCAAGAGTCATAGTGGTAACTGGTCACTGTTGTCATGGAGCTAGATCTCTATGGTAACTGTTGCTGTGTAGCTAGTGTGACTGAATGTTACTAAAACCACTGGATGAAGCCATCACAGCGTCACACCGCTCTGTTTCTTTGTTTACGTGTTTGTTTACATGTTTATATTTTTCCTTGTTTATTTACATGTTTATATCTGTTTGTTTACATATTTACATGTTTGTGGTGTGCAGGTGAGCAGCTGCTACAGGCCGGGGAGGTCTTCTGTCTCCGTCCTCTGCAGCTCTACTCCGTCTCCCAGCAGCTCCGGCTGGCCAAACCCACCTGCTGCAATGGAGACGCCCGGACCGACCTGGGACACATCCTGGACTTCACCTGCAGGCTGCGCTACCTCAAGGTGAGTCGGTCTGCTCTCACCTGGACCGCCTGTGGGGTCGGCCCGTCCTCCCCGGTCCTCCCCCGTCCTCACCGTCTGTCTCTGTGCTCAGATCTGCGGCTCCAGAGGTCTGGTGGGAAGCAGCAACATCCAGGAGAGCAGCCTCCCCTTCGACCTGTCCGTCTTCAAGTCCCTGCTGCATATCCAGGTACCACTGACCGGCTTTACTGTCTCGATGGCAACCACAACCTGCAGCTCTAATGTCTGAAGTCGACCTTTCTGTTTCTGAAATGTCAAACTAGCAGCTTTAGAACCAGAGACTCTGCAGGAGAACCTCTGAGAGTGAAGCTCCTGGGTTCCAGTTATTTCAGGTTCCAGTGTTTTCTCCCATCAGGAAGGAAAATAATAGTTAGTTAGAACCTGAAGGCTCGTGTCCACTAGATGTGAT